>NC_142349.1:13113750-13415833 GCF_059441175.1 Urocampus carinirostris | reverse complement strand
TGTATTTTTTAAATTTCAGTAGGAAAATAGGTTAACATTCTGTTAAAAAAATAAAAATCCAGTCATCTTTTAACAGGTTATTCTCAAAAATGTCATGGTGTGTTCTAGAGCCAATCCCAGTTGACATCAGGCAGAAGGCAGGAAACACCCTGGACCTGTAGCCAGGTTGTCACAGAACAAGAACAATGACATTTAAAAACGACAATGGGAAAAACAATAATTATTTTACCAAATGTTTAACTAACTTCTACCATACTGTGTGTCAAAGCACTGTTTGTTTGGAAACTGACCTCGAGGCTAAAGCGGTTTGGAGAGCCAGAGCTGCCTCAGGGGACACACACTGTATGAAAACAACATTTTATCAGTGTCAGCCAACAATAATAATTTGACCCTCGCCAGTGTGCACGGCGTAGAGACATGGTGGCTGCAGGCCACAAAGTGCCCCCAATCCCCGCCCCCCATGTCTACACTTTGCTTTTAGCCAGGCACAAGGTCGTCAGGCAGCGCACAGATAACTGTGAAGCTCGTTCACTCAGAAGACTAAAGACCCTTGGTGTTAATTAGCAGGTAATGACTTTGTTGACATTTTAAATATATAATAATGCCGTCTTTTCTAGAGCAGAACCAAAATTAGGCTAATAGTGTCAATAGGGTGCAAATCCTTGTCCTGCTAAAATAAAAAATAAAAAGAAAATGCTGTATTATAAGGCACGCCCCTTAAAATCAGTTGTGTGTGAGTTTTCATATATAAGGCGCACTAAGTTATTTAATTAAAAATTCAGTAGGATCTACCGTCTGTGTGTGTAAGCCTTGTGGATTTCATACACTAGCAAATATATTAGTGCAATCATTGATCCGTCATGAAATGTCGCTGATGAAAATTGAAAAAAGAAACATTGCATGCAACAGGAATCGAACCTTAGTCGCAGCGGAAAGAGGACCGTAACCTCTTCGAACCTTGGCTACTCGAGACATAGATGTAATGTAAAAAGTCATCATATTTTATCTCATTATCACACAATTTTGACGATGCCAGAAATGACTGTTAGAGAAGTGAAAAAACAGATGTTTTAAAAGATGAAAACAAACGCAAAAGAGCATGGCGTGTTAAACAACTTTTAAGTGTATAAAATGATACATCTGACTTGATTGCGTTTTTTAATATATTTCAACTATCTGTTTTGTCCATTCTTTAACATTCATTTTTGGCATCCTGAGTAAAAATAGTGTGATAATAAGATGAAATAAGATGCCTTTTCATATGTCATCGGTGTTTTAGTGGTCAAGGGTCGGCGCTCTCACAAATAGCTGGGTTCAATTCCTGTAACACAAAATAATTTCCAAGTTTGGTCCGTGATGTCATTCGATGGCACAAATACCATATAACCTTGCAAAGTAACCCACACGTCTGCAGTTCTGTATGCATTTCAAATCTTTACCACCTATTAGCGGTACGTAGGAATCAATTTCAAATATTTGGGGTTTTTAGTTGGAAAAATATGGTATATTAAGTTGCCCATAAGGCTACTGTTTTTTTTTAAGAAATAATTTGATGCGTTTAAAATATTAATGAGAAAAATTGTTTTGTTAACATATAAAATTAATGTTGTTATGGTAAACAAGGCGCATGCTGTGGCTTTTGGATTGTAATTATGTAAGACTGCCACTTGATTTGGAAATTACAAAGCTTACTTTCCAGAGGCCTCTTCGCGTCACTTGATCGGATATTCGAAGATGCCATATCTTGGTCTGCACCATCGTAAACCAAGCTTTTCACAAGCCTTGCATTAGCGACTGAATCTTACAAGAAGCAAGCTTCACACCTTCCGTGTTTGTGTCCACAAGGTCATTTTTTCAGCAATGGCACTTTCAGCCACACGCCGGGTCGATAATATTTCTTCAAAAACCATTATGACCACGTATCCCTCCTCCCTTGAGAACGCTGGCTGCACACCGGAGAAAAAAATAGAAGTTGAGCGATGGCGTTATCCAGCAATCTCACCTCAAAGCAGATAAAACCTAGAGTTTATTTTGGTGTTTTTTTTTTTCGAATTTTTTTCTTTTGGGTGCCAGTTTTCAAAATACAAACAAAGCGTTGACGAAATCTTGATCATCGCTGAGTATTGTTTATTTCAAGGAGCTACTTGGAAGGAAGTAATCAAACGCTACTCGAAGGCCATTGGAAAAACGGGCATTCCGGTCCTGGAACTCACAGAAACAATGGCGGCAGATGGGTAATTAGAGCAAGTGTTGGGCAGGCCGCGCTGACGCTCGACATCTGCAATCAGCGATCCTTCAAATGGAAGATGAGACAATGCTAGCATAAAGCTCCTTGTGACTTGATCTTCTTCATCTCTAAATAATTCAGATTTAAGTCTATCTGACAAAGTTTCTTAATCATGTTTTGATGCTAAGAGTGCTAGCGAAATGGAAGTGCCGCCGTTTTATCACATTTTGTTCAATTTTATTTAGAGTAGCAGATGGACGTTCAGCAGACAGCTCGTGATGAAAATTCCATTTGTGCAAAACGTATGCACTCAAAGGCAGAGTGGATTGATTGAAATATCGATATTATGGATTCTGAGCGAGCATTTGGATCGGGCCGATACTATTGTCTTAAGATGGATACTGTCTTCCCATTATAACTATTTTAACTTGTTTGATGTTTAGTTTGAATGGCGATAATTATCTTTAACTTCTGAAGTGAGTAGGGTTCACTGTCACCCATTTTGACATTTTTGCTCATGAGTTAAATCCAAAAAGTTATTTTTTGCTGAAACAGATTTCAGCAATAGGCAGATAACAGAAAATGAATTTGCTTGTTTAATTTCACACTTGATGGGTGGGCAGACCCTCGAGAGACTCGACTATTTGTAAACAGGCAATTAAAAAGTCAATTTTCCATAATAAGTCCTCTTTAATGAAGCCCCATTCTTCTTTCCATGCAAATGAATATGGAGTACAAAGACAAACTTGATCAGGTACCATAAAAAAAGAAAAAAGAGATGCTTCAAGCAGCTCATATTTGTCAGCAGTATTAATGGCTTTGGGAATGGCCGGATGACAGCCCTCGCTAGGTTGGAAAGCAAGCATTAATCATACATTTCCAATTGTGTGCTCTGCTGAAAAAATGCAAATAACACTCATAACACACAGACGCCTGCAGAGGTCACTAATTGAAGTGAGAGGGTGGTCCTCTGGCTCCAAGTCCTGCTGACATGTTTAAAGGTAGTCCCATATTCTAAAACATGCAACATGTGAGGAAATAGTACATAGTTTTTGCATATAATCCATATATATTTCATCTCTATATTCCATTTTTTTTTCGAAATAACGCAATTTGTAGCCAGCCTGCCTCGTCTTTGACTTCCTGAGCTGTGACGTTATGTGGAAAAACTAGCACCCTAGCAAACCAGTCACCATACTGGCTTACTTGCTAATAAGTCAAA
The DNA here is from genome assembly GCF_059441175.1 of Urocampus carinirostris. Classification (NCBI taxonomy): domain Eukaryota; kingdom Metazoa; phylum Chordata; class Actinopteri; order Syngnathiformes; family Syngnathidae; genus Urocampus; species Urocampus carinirostris. Next base: position 13,412,384 of record NC_142349.1, on the reverse strand, counting down.
GAGGTCACAAGTGTTTTAAGCAAAGCTTTGGTAGTTTTTGGGTGAATGCCTAGGGAGAGATCAATGATGTCAGCCATAATCTCGGTGGAAAAGCGCGAGGCTACACTGACAAACCCGAACATGGACGGTAATAAACCAAGGGACACTGAAGGCCAGCCGGCTACCCGACCAAACAACACTGTGTGCCGTAAATGGGGGATCGCGGTCCACGGTGGAAAAACGTGAGGCTGGCTGACCGAAAACACGCAGTGAGCAGCAAAGCTAACAGTAAACCAACAACAAAAAATGTCTCAAACCTGACTACTGGACAAACACAGTGTGCAGCTAACAGAGGCTTACCGGGAGAAAACAAAACAGGAAGCCTTCTTCAGCCCCAATGCTGAAGGGGAGCCACAGCAACATAGATGGCGAAAAACACATTCAAAAAGCCACAATCACCTACTTAAAAGGAGGCAAAGAAGGAATGCATGCTGTAAAGGCTGTAGGTAAAATTACCTCCACAAGCTTTTGGAGATCGAAGCACTCAACTCAAACAGTCGCAAGGCCCCCAAGCAACCTGATAAGCAAAGTTCTCGAATTTCTCCGTGCAGAAATTAGCTGTATGCAATTGCTGCTCACTACAATTTCCATCCGTTTCGGAGCTGCCTTATTTGTACTGTCAATGGGATTCGCCATGTTAAAAGTGATGTGTTTCTTCAGTGATGTCCCAGCTCTACAGAAAACAAGCCAGATGGGTCAACTTTCAGACTTAATTTCTCAAATCCCTAGACACGTGGAATATTTTGCAACATCTGCACAATTGTGGGGAGGAATAATACCTGTTCTGTGCCCATTTGAAAAAAAAGGTATTTGTGCATACTTTTAAATAGCCGTTCATACAAAGAGGCTCCCAGTCCAGAGGCGTTAATGTTCCTTAGCAAGAAAAGGCCGGGAACCCAAAATACACGAACGACCACAATGGATCTTGCCGGACAGCTTCCGTTTTCTCACCGATTTGAGATTTCATTCCATGGGCCTGGGTGCCCAGTCATTCACTTGTTTGAAACAAGGTCATCATCTCAAGATGGCTCTTTTCAGCAAGAAGCTGTATGCATGTGATTGAGGTGTTTTTTTGGATTAAGAAAAAGGCTTCCTTCGCCAAAATTTACTTTGGTCCTTCTAACGTTACAAACCGTTACGGAACTTGCAAAGTTGAATTTATAGCATTTTCCAAACAAGCCTGTATGAGAATTACAAAAGTTTGCAGGAATTTCTCATGTCATTTCAAATGACTCCAGAAAATCTCGTCAAAAAAACTTTTTTTAAGAATGGAATAGAATAAACTATCACGGCTCACAGATGCCACAATAAGGCATTAAAAAGTACCATAAGCAGCAAATGAAAAATTCAAAAGTTAATGGCAAGAGATATACAGTTTTGCACACTCGTTTAGGGTGGTTATGGCCTAGGGGAAGTAACTACTCTCAGCCTGTTTCAAAATACAAGGACTTACAGTCTCAGAGACAACTTTCTCCACTGTTAACGTTTCCTGGCCTGTTTTTGTGTCGCGGCAATGTTGGCTCCAGTCTATTCCTTAATATTAATCTTTGTATAAAAACGTAGTACAGAGATCTCTCTCTTATTATGGTAAAGGGGGACCAGACAAAATCTGCAAAGCAGCGTCACACATTCATAAAAGCCTTTAATGGGCAAACTCAACTTGAGATGACGACTGTAACACAAAGAACAACTATGGATCTACAAATAAATACACGGAACACTGAACTGCACAAAAGTACAACAAATGTGGAGGGGTTCTCCCTTTCAGAGTAAGAAACCAATTTAAAGACTGGCTGGCTAGTTGCACGCTAGCATCGAGTTACTTCGAGTTCAGCCAGGTCCCAGCGATAACTAAAACACAAACCGCGAATGTAGAGCTTTCTCACGAGTTGTTACTGCAGGTCACCTGTTTCATGGGTAATGGATCTGGCATTGGTGAAATACAGCCTCTGCAAGGGTGGCTTAAGAGCGTTATTAGCCTAGCCGTAGCGCTTCGACAGACCTGAAACCTTGCTATTGCTTCCTATCCCGATGCCGCCTCAGTCGAATAGCGGACCGATAACAGTACATAGAGCACCCGTTGGTGATCACTATTTCTTTGCGCTCTTCTGATATTCCTCCGGGTCAGATTTATTTATTTTTTTTTCAACGTAAAGAACTGCTAATAGCTACCGGTTGCTTCCCAGTTTGCTAAAGAGACGTTGACGTGTGCGCACGCCCACTCCGGCTGTTCGGCTGCTGTATGCTGTCAGTCTATCACAGTCACACACTTCGCCAGAGGATTCAAGACTTGTTTTGATTAAAAAAAATTGGAGTGTTTATCTTCAAAAGATCTAATGGGTACAATTTTTCAGCAGCAATTGTAAGGTCCAGGAAAAAGAGTCCACAGTTCTCCTTCACAATTAAGCGTAAACAGCCAAATCGGCTTAACAAGGAGGATTTTCTATAAGAAAGCAGCGGTAAGGCGATGAAAGGGAGTCCGATGCGTGCTGTAAGAGCATCCCTGGAGGCGCAGGGTGACCTTGAATAACCTTACCAAAAGTTTCCTCCAAGCTAATGTGGATTAATTCTTTCCTCCCTCGTCAGGACGTACCAATTAAATTAGGCATTAACTTTTTTTTTCCGTTCGACATACTTTATTATCTGCCAGGTCTTGATCCTAGGATTGGTCGCTCAACAATTGGGAGAGAAAAAAAAACCCAATGAGCGAGTATTGTCTAATTCGTTGGTGAATAATTCTGGATTAGCTCTGGATTAGATTTAATTATGTCTGAAGCCAAAGAATCATGATAAACAACCCACAACCATAAATCCAGTATAAATGGTTTTGCTATAGATACAATGAAATTCAAATAATTAAATCATTACAAAATAAAGGAAACTACTAAAAGTAAAACTCATATCAAATATTGTATTGACAGATTTCTTTTGCCCACATTTAAAAAGTACTGAGTTAAAACAAGCAGTCAGAGAAGAAAAAGACTAAAAGGAAAAAACAAAGGAATGCAGGCTCATGTCACCTTCCACAGGTAGTCAGAGCTCCAAGGACAATCTTACGATTTGCCATTTAGCAAACAATCTTTGGTTGACTACTTATGTGCTTAGAGGCATTGCAGCTTTAATGTTGTTGTTTTTTTTTGTCCAAATCAGTGGTCATCACCAAAGTGAGGGCAATAATAAAAACCCTTTTCTGTTTTATTCTCAAAAGGGGATAGAGAAACCTAGTTGAATGCTAGGCTAACCTAATATTTGTTTTAAAACAGTTTAAGGGTGCTTGAGTGATTGAACTCACACATTTTTGGTTGGCACTATAACAATATATTAGTATGATACATCTCAATCTCTAAATAGATCCAAAACGGAATAGAATTGACATTTCTAACATCTCCCAGGGGAATTTGTTGACTGAAGCCCTCGACCAACATGAAGGGACAAACAGCATTGGGGGAAATAACGTCACTAACCTTCATTTTGCTGCCTGACTGGCATGAAAACAAAAAGAACTCAGATCTGGTCAATCACCTGGACAAAATATCAATCCAGTATGGGATGGAGATCACCACTGAAAAAACAAAGTAAAGACGAACAACCCCCAAGGTACAACCACAAACATCACCATCAACAACAAAGAGCTTGAACCCTTTTTTAAAATTTATTTCAGCTGTCATATCAGAAGGGGTGTCAGAACCAGAAATCATGGCCAGGATAGATCAAACCACAGCCAAACTCTCCATACTTAAAACAATCTGGAGAGAGAAGAACATAGCACTGAAATCAATAATCAGACTCATGGAAGTGCTGATTACTTCCCTCTTTCTCTATGCTTGCAAGACATGGACTCTCTCAGCAAAGATGGAATAGAAAATCTAGACCATGGAGAAGAAATGCTACAGGAAACTTATAGGCATCACATACATAACCCGTGTGACGAACGAAACCGTGCAGGATGGTTGGACCCTGTTAAGAACTGTTGTCAACCACGCGTATTGAAAAATTAGTAGTACGGTCACGTCCTAAGATCATCAGGACTGGCTGAGATCCCTTCTCCAGGACACAATTCAAGGGGGCAGAAGAAGGAGAAGACAGAAGAGCACAGCCAACAACATTAAGGAATGGACTGGAGCAAAATTTTGCCACGACACAAAAACATGCGAGGAACCGTCAACAGTGGAGAAAGCTGTCCAGAGTTGTTTCCTCGGTGGTGCCTTGACAACCCAGGCCGTTTAGGATTAAGTAAACCGTAAACCGTCAAATATCGTAAAAATTCGGACTACAGAGCGCACCTGATTTAAAGCCGCACCCAGTATATTTTTAAAGGAAAAAAAACATGTTTTACATACATGCGCCGCTCCTGACTATAAGCCGCATGTGCCCATATTGAAACGTGATATTTACAAAGTAAGATGGTACACCAAAAGAGTTTTAATAAGACACGGTACCTTAACCCCTTTAAGTTCCACCGGGCCGCCGCCGGTGGGTCCCTAGACTTTTGATGAACATAATACACCCATCAGAGAAAACATTACGATCAGTCTGAAACAAGATACCCGAAAACTATAATTCACCATTACGTCCCAAGGCCATCTTCGACTTATTTGAATGTCTGCGATAATGGCTTTGTTACATCAAGGACAATCTGTAGAATCCAACCTTGTGAAATAATTACTCACAAAGCACAGGATAATGCGGACAGATACATAGAAACCCGCCTTAAACATTATTTACATGTTGCATCTTGCAATCCGTTTGTTTTGCCACATTATTTCCGTTTACAATCAAACACACTCGTACAATTGTTCCCAAAATGGTAGATAGCCATTCTTTTGGATTGACACCTTTTCCATGATGAGAGTCTGTCCATGCTAGTTTTATCCATGCACAAAGCGTAAAGTTACAATAAACTTGCGTCGTCCTCAACACGTCTATTCCAAGTGTCTCACTTTTACTGCTTGGGCTCCCCTGTTCGCCATTGGAAAAAAAATGTGTAAATTAGCCGCATCATTACAAAATGATTAAAAGTTTGGGAAATAAGTTTATAGTCCATCACTTACGGCATATAAACACCCACCTATGTAGTATAACATGGATGTAAAAGAAAGTGTTGAGTTTTGTTGTTCTTCGATATGAGGCTTTCATAGTATGTCTATAGCAAATTAACATAGCTGAATATATTTATCTTTCCTTCTAAACAAACACAAATTTGACCCGAGCAATGAATGCCCACCAACAGTCTTAAACTTTTCTGTTCTGCTTGTATTCTTGTATTCTGCTCAAATCTCCTGGCGTTCACCTAACTCTTCTTATATTTCCGAGGAAAAAAAGAAGGTTTTTCTTGCCTTGTAATCGCACTGGCGAAAGAGCGGGAGAGCTAAATGAATATTTGATAGCGAGAGATGGATAGGTTCTCCACGGCGGGAAGCCGGCCCAATTTTGCGCCGTATTAGCCGGAATGTTATGTCCTGGGAGCAGGAGTGCAGCAAGTCTTTTTTGTTCCCTTTTAATCCGTGTCGTTTCCTATTTTTCTGACAATACGATTGTGAAACTACACAGTTCTGTACCAAGCAGAGTAAGTAGTGTTGGCTGTCATCCTTAGCTTTAGTATTCCACAATGTCCAGCAAACACGAGGGATGTTTCACACATTTCTACTATAATGCATTTTGTACTTCTACTTCTCAATCGTTTCTTCCTTTTGGTATCTAAGGGATGGCATGTCTGTCATTTCTTATCCTGGGTTTTAAACCAAGGACTATCTTGTTCGCTAAATTTCAGACAAAAGACAAATGTGCTGCTCAAACAGGTTTTTCCTTTAAACTTTGTACTGTATCTTGCCACGATAGTCCTCTGTTGCTCTGGAACCATGAATGGTTGAAACGTGTCATTTATCAGCGGCATCTATCAATTAAGTCGTTTTATTGCTAGCATTTTCACACAAACAACTTGCTTCATGTTTATTATGTTCTTGTTTCAGTCATATTTTCTAGGAAACTTTAAGCTTTGATTACATTTTAATGCGGCACTTTGATTTATTGTGGTACATTACCAAACAGAATATTTTCCCTTGTCGATCACACTTCTCATATTTTCTCATATTTTCTATATTTTTCCCTATTTCTTTGCCAGCAAGGAATACAATACGAAATCCGTACAAAAGTATATCCCTTATCACATAATTCGACTCATTTGAAGTGTTTTCTTCTTCTTTTTTATAAAAAAAAAAATCCAATGTCTGTTTTGAAAATGAAGAGAAAAAAGAAATAAAATAAGCAAAATAAGTGTGCTTCGCAGTTTTTCTTTCCTAAAATTATATATTTGATAGTTTTTCTGTAGAATAGCTAATGTGGTGCGCAGTAGCTCAGGAGGTAGAGCAATCGTTTTAGGATTTAGGGATCCCAGTTCGAATCCCGGCTTGTCCGTGTTACATGCCGTAGTGTCCTTGGGTAAGACACTGAACCCCCAATACCCCCAATAAGCAGGTTAGCGCCTTACATGGCTGCACAGATCACGGCCGCTATTGGGAAATGTGAAGCACATTGTAAAGCGCTTTGGGAAGTCATTGATTTGAAAAGCGCTATATAAATGCAGATCATTTCATTTCATTTCATAACTTAAATGTTTTTTTTGGGGTGGGGTTAAAATAATAAACAAAGTTATATTTCTTAAATCTCATAAATCGCAAAATAAGAAACACTCAACATGAATAAAATATCTGAGAGTGTAAAAATGAAGATTTTACTATATTTTATTTTGCCTCCAACCCAATTTTCCTCTAGCACTTTTTGCAGTGTATGTGATTGAAATTTAAGATATAAATTGTCCCAATGTAATTGCCTACAATGTTCCATTGCAATCTTTTTACAATAATTCAAAATGACTTTTGTCGGTGTGTGTATCTTCCAAAGCTGTTTCAATTTCACGTAAGCTTAGGGTGTACTTTTTAAAGCCTGACTTGGAGCAATTTGTGGAATCAACCTATATCCCTTTTTAAATCACTCCTGCCTAAGTATTCCGAGGAGTTTATAGTATAGAATTTACTGATGGGAATCGAAAAATAGTACAGACTCTGCCCTACTTACGAATGATCGTTCGTAAGTTGATTTTGTTTGTAAGTTGCTATAAGTGTCACAATCACCCGGATCGGGAACACCTGTGTTCAGGATTTGGCGCCAACAGCCAGGACAGCTGATTGGTGCACCCTGTACATTTAAATCCCCAGCTTCCGGGAACACTTTGTCTGATTGTACTCATGCTACCTGTTGCCTTCAGCTCAGTAAGCCCGTACCTCTGACTCTTTGCCTGCTCCCTGTTTTCTTCTGATTGATCTCCGTTGCCGACCTGTTTCTGTAATCTGCCCTGCCCGTCTGACTCCTGAACTCTTTTTCGAATACTACGACGCCCTTCTTCTCCAGCCCCGGCCATCAACACTACGATTACACCTGTCCGCGACCATTCCCGCCAAGCCCTTACCCGTTCCGTCAATCCGCCAACCAACGGATCGAAGAATCCCACCTTGTCATTTCCTTCCTTTCAATAAAACCAAGAAACAAGCGCAAGTGTTCTCAGTCTTCCTTTCGTCCTGTCTGACAATAAGTTGTTTATATAAGTGTTCTTTAAGGCTTGTATAAGTAACCTGTATTTTTTTTTTACCAAATAATGAACATTTAATAAATTAATATGCTCTATAAAGACAAATAAAGTTGAGAACTTACTTTTGGAAGACGCGCTTCAAGAGGTCCTCCTCTGTGGTAAAAAGTGGCAGAAAAAAAGCGTCCCGGCCATTTTCTCAACCGCATCAAGCTTTCTTCTTCTATTTTCCTTTCAAAAGAAACGTCTCTCCTCTCCACAAACTAGGAAGTAGGAGCCCGATTTCTTATTCGGGTGGATGCTGGTGACCTCTTGCAGCGCCACCACACGCCGGTAGCGGCGGAAAGAAGCACTACAGTATTGTACTGTACTTGGAAAAAGGTGAACACAATACAAAATCAACCTTACCGCAATGTCCGGATAGTTTCGAAATCCCCCCCCAAAAAAAAGGTTTTACTCAATTCGAATGGTCACAAGTAGGGGAGCATCTTTAATGTATACTGTTTTGTCCTTAATTGCATAGATCTGATCACCGTGTCCTGTCATTGAATGCTGGTGACAACACTTAAGTGATGAGGAAACGGCCTCAGATGAGCTTGGGTGAACTTGAGGTCAGACGGAGGTGATGATAGAAGTGAGGGAGCGTGAAAACAAGGTTGGGGGGAATGTTATTGCAAAAGAAGTGGCCATTTTACACGTTTTTGTAGCAGAGCTGTGAATAATGTATGAAAAGCCAAAGAAAATGCCCACCGCTCTACAAACTTTGGTTGGACAACTCGAAACGAGAGCTGAATAGTCAAACCATTTTCCTCCTGCGCAGAGGAAAGTTTTCGGGTCAGCAAAAATACTTTTTACCCCATCTTTTTCATTCAGCCATGTCAGTTCTCCTTCTTTATAGCATTGGTTTGGGCCACTCGCTTCTGTCGCAGAAGTGCTGAAGTCAGTAAACTCGCTCGGATTTGTTTCTTAGGAGTGTAAGCACTCGTGTGAAATCGTACCGCCGTGCTAGATTAACTAGCCAATGACAGACTTTTCACGGCCCCGCTTCCATCACCGCCAAACGATGCTCAGCACCTGGAATTCTTTTATTTCAGCGCCGGGAATTATGGGTGTAAGGGAGCCTGTTGATCATGCGCTCCACGACCTCTCCAATCGCAAGCAAACCAAGCGAGGATTCCTGCAGAAATTGGAGATTGTTATCCGTCATTTAAACCTGACACAGTGCGATAGTCGCCCATCAGGAGAATCTCAAGGAGGGGATTTACAGTACGAGGGCCGGGTTTGCCGAGTAGGTGGCCATTTATGCATTTAGTGAAGCGGGACGTTGATTGCAACCAACGGGTCCGTAGATCATAACCATTATTCACTGGAAAATGTTAAGAGGTAAGACACTTTCATGGAGGAGGATATTTGCACAAACATTAAAGATTCTTAACGTCTCACTCCCACAACTGTCAAAGGTTTAAAGAGTTATGTTTTTCAGTTGAACTGTTTTTTTCTTACAAATTGGTTAATATTTAACTGCTCCACAATTTTGAATCGGGTTGAGATGAGAAGGTACAGGTGTATTAAATACAGTAGAAAAGTTTGGCAAATCCAACCCGGAAAGTAGTCTTTTTTCCTTTTATTCTTTTCATCTGTGAACACATAGATGGTAAGTGACAGCAGAAAGGATCCATATTTTATTGATGTATTTATATACAATGGGAGATAAAACATTTTGCCATTACATCAGCGATTGTTTGGCATCATGCAAAGGACTACCTTAATCTTATGATTGTTTTTTTTTTTTTTAATTGTGCTCTCAGATAAGACTTTGTGTTAGGGTTTAGTATGCGTCCTTCCACCGGAGGGATATCCGAAGTAAGATGGCTGACAATTATGTCAGCTCCCTCTAGCTGAAGCTCATAGGTAAAATACAAATAGACAGTGTATTGTTGCTCATAATTTAAATCAATATTCTTTTTTCGAAATGATTTACATTTTTAACTACTAGGAGGCGCTAAATAATACATGGCCCATTTAGATAATACTAAACTCTTTTTTTTTTCAATTACATTGAAAAACCAAACCTCACTTCCAGGACTTTTTCTGAAAACATTTCTAAAATGTATTTTTTTTTATAATTTCAGCATCCGATGAATGCATCTAACTAAAAGTATTGAAAATAAAAGGTATACTACTTTACTTTTTTTGAAAAGAAGTAATGGAAAAATGTATTTTTCAAGGTGACTGAGATAATACTCAGCAAGAGAACCACGGACTTTAATCGAATAATAGAACAGCTGTTGTTAGCTCGGTCGCTGCCATTAACGTCTATGGTTTTCTCATCACATTTGAGTGCATCTGATGTATATAGGCTTGAAGAAAAATTAAGCCATACATTTATTCATGTAGTGCATCGGACATCAACAATCCATTTTACTCAGCTGTCATTAAATGAGCTAAACTTTGAGATTAGGGAGTTTTTTTTCTTAATCTGCACTTCACCTAAGACTTTTCGATTTTATCGTAATCTGCAAATATTCAAAACGCACGGTGTCTGATAAGAAAAAGCAATTCCTTAACACAACCGGGCTTTCTCCATATTGTCGAGCCCACGAACAACAAACATTACTTCTCGTCCTAAATTGTCTTTAAAGTTTTGAGATCTCATCCCCCAAGCATAAAATATGCCAAGGCGGTAAAATAATCTGCATTAAAAATAAGTAAGCAGGGGACAAAGATCTAAAAGCCCAGCTTCCAGGAAGTTCTCTCAACATAGGCAGGAAGATCCAGCAGGATAAAGGTAATCATTGAAATAAAGAACAAGACAGTCCAGATTTAAGTCTTAGGAACACTTTAGAATCAGTTAAAATTGCACATTTGGGTCCTTTGGGAGCATATAGATAGTCAAATATTAAAAAAAAAAATCTAGCAATATATAAAGACCAATTGTTACTTGATGTAGGGACCCTTTAGACAATAAGGAACATATATTTTGGGAATGAGGAAATGTATAATCTGAGAACTAAATTTTCCCTTAATAGATTTAACAGAAAATGTGCAGTACCATATACTGTATCTCACGCTGTCCTGGGGTCAAGACAGCAAAACTATTGTTTTTTTGGAACCAATTTGGGTTCCTACACACTGATCGACAGCAACCTCAATTTTTTAAAAACACATGTATTTTCTACCTCAAATATCATCATGTAAGGAGCCATATATGTTCCATCATAGCTCATAAAGGAAAGTGTAATTTTTCATTGTATAAGGGACCAATCATTAAGTTGAACTCAACCCAAGGGTTTTAATAAATATATTACTGCGTTTTCACACAGTAGAATATACGTTAAAAATAAGATTTCACCTGCTTTAATCCCATGCCAGATAATCATTTTAGGATTTCTTTTGAGTAAAAATGAAATACTCGAGCTTCTGCTAACAACGAATCACTGTAGGCCGTCTTCATGAAGCAGAACCACAATTCGTTATTGGTTGAAGCCGGAGCGTTTGTGATGTCATATCCATTCAGAAGCATTCTCAAAATTGTCACCCCAAGAGAGTTAAAACAGGTAGGTATTGATTTTTAACTTTCACAAACACATAATGCTGTTCAGGTTTATATAAGGGAATCCTTTGAGTTGGCTACAAGATAGGCCATTGTTCTTGTACCTTTAATCACCAACAAAAACTTTTTTATGATGAATTATTTTAAGAAGAGGATCAAATAGTTGTACCAATTCGATGAATCAGATTTTTTTTCCCTGGTTTCAGGAATCATCTTTTATTCCTTGCGCATGCAGCAAATTCATGGATGCAGATAAGTGATGATGTTGTGTAGTCACATCTAATCCAATAAAATCTGATTGCCTTGAGTTACGGCATGCAAAGATACATTTAGCATTCATGCTTACGGTGTAAAAACAGACAAACTGCAGGGTAGCAACTAACATAATTCATCATGGCAGCAAACCAAGTTGATGCACGGCCCACTAGGAACCTCATGATGGCACGCAAGAGATCCATATTCAACAGGTTTTCATTGGTCCTTATTAAGCGCAACAGCTCCGACACCCATTGTAACCTACCCCCCACCCTATGGCGCCCCTCAACCTAAATCTGCCCTACATCCCGGCGACTTTGATCCATTCGACCTGCCTCTGTGCACAACTGTCTTGTTGGGTCCTTGTCAGGCATTTCGCAAGGGAACACGTGCTGCCTGCTTTGAATGCAGGACGATTCCTCCAGCGGAACGGGCGGGCGTGAACGACCGCATGATTATCGGTCAGAGTCGTCAATGCCGTTATCTTTTCAGAGGTACCGGTGGTTTGCTAATGTCCCGCTGGGGGAGTTCTTTCAGAGTAATCGGAATGTTAGCCACCACTGGAGGAAGAGAAATTATAAAACAACAATGGCTGTTTGCGAGTTTGACGCGAGACATGGACTGCTTGTGGGCTTACTCACACTGACAGGACATGACAGAGTGAAAAAGACCCACAATGACCCTGCAGGCATCTCTAAAAGTTTGTCTTCTTGAGTTCTTTTATTTTTTCGGGGAAAAAAAAATAAAAAACAAAGGCCCATGCTTACTGTGTTCCCATAATCAGCGAGGTTTGTAGGAATGGATTGGTTCTGTTTGTACTCTTCCAAGTTGAAGGCCATTCCATAGCAATGAAAATAAATGTGATTGTTATTGCACAAGTACGTGTGCACCATTGGAAGTCATTCTCTGGAGGCTTCCTTTGAAAATGTATGATCTTGATCATGCTTATATCTTTTTAATTCATTGTACATTTGGTACGCAAATCTGCATTGGACAAGGTGCTGGAAATTTTGTTTGGTGCTGTTCCGGTGAGATTTACAAAGAGGACTGAATACATCAAAATTCTTACAGTCCTTAATGATATGGGGCTGCCTGTCAGACAAAGCCACTGTGGTCAAATTCACCATAAATGCACAGGTTTCCAATGAGATTTTGGACAGCCTATTTTACTCTAATAATTGAAAAATGTTTGTGGATGATGAACTCATTTTCCAAGACAACAATGCATCTAGCCACAGAGGAAAAACTGTGAAAGCATTCCTTGGAGAAAGATGCATCCAGTCAATGTCATGTATGGCCTGCAAATATCCCAGATCTCAACCCCATTGAAAACCTGTGGTTGAAATTGGAAAAAAATGTCCACAAGAAGGTTCCGACCAGCAAAGATGAACTGGCAACTGCAATCAAAGAGAGTTGGCACCAGTTTGATGAAGAATGCTATTTATCACTCATAAAGTACATGCCTCAGAGACTGCAAGCTATCATAAAAGCCAAAGGTGATGCAACTAAATACTAGTGATGTGTTTTGCTTGTTACATCTTTGTTTGTTTTTCATGATTCCATATTTAACTCTTAGAATTGAGTGATTGCTTATTTGTTTCCCTGCATTTGCTCTATAAAAGTCACATTTGCTGACCATTGCAATGTTTTTTCTTAATTTATTTTAATGTTTTTGAATGCCAATATGTTGCTCTTTATGATCTGACTTGCAGAATAAAATGTCCTCTGAGTGAGGCCTTGCACAAGACTGGTGATTCCATAGTTTTTGCTAGGGGTCGTATTCTGAGTTGACAATGTAGGATTTTTTTAAATTGGAACCATTATCCGTGGCGGCCATTGCTCAGGACGTAGTTTCAGTAAAATATTTCAAATAATTTAACTTGAGCAACTGATAGAAAAAAAATCACTGCATAACCATAGGCCATTAGGTGGCTATGCCTGCCTTACGCCCCGTTGTGTTTATTTTGTTTTATGCTAATGTAAGTCGCACCCTGATTTCAGTATCCAAAACTGTAGTTCTAAATTTGTTTTTTATGCAAGCAGGTACGTCTTTTTTTGTGATATACTTTTTCTTTTTCTGGCAAAACAGTAAAACTAGTATTACATGTCAATAATAGTGATATGATTGCGGATAATATTGCTCCTTTTAACTCTTATTTGTCTTACTTTACTACATTTTATACATGGTGATATGTCATAAAAGTACGCTTTTCTTGGACAAATTATGTATTTGGATATGTCAATGAAATCAATTCAGACAAATTGCTGTGGCATACTGAACACAGTATCGCATTATTGTTGAGAAAACCCTGTCCTAAGTATTAAGCAAGGAACCATATTTGTTGGCAGATTAATTTGTAGCTGCGAATTGCTCAATCATTTTTCAGTAAGCTCAATAGCACTTTTTCCTGGCAACGTTGGTAGATCAATACCGATCTTTTGAAGATTGGGTTGTCATTGTCACCTAAAAAGTAAATGCTGATATAAAATGCTTGTCATGAAAGCGATGATGCCTCTCTAACAAAGATAAAACTGGAAAATCTTGAAAATCACTTCTAAATGAGAATGGACATAAAGGAATGAACTTCAATGGGAGTTTGAGGATAGAGTGTATATCTTTGTTTGGTTTATATGTTGTTTCAGATTTTCTACATATTAAAAAGAATTATTCCTAATCGTCTCATATTGGTCTGGACCAAATGTCTTAATAAATAGCACAGAAACCCAACATTTGTGTAGAGTACTGTTTTGCTAGGTTGGTTCATCTACTGCAAACCATCACCACATCTAAACCTGACAAATCATACATTTTCTGTAAACCACAGATCTGACGTTTGGCATGGTTTCTGCTTTTGAAAGGCTGTTCAAACTTGATGGTTTAATAGCACCTCAGTGTAAGAACTCGCCAGTCTTTACATCAGAATTGGTCTGGATCTGTAAAAATTTGACAGGAAAATGAGTCTGGTGCACAACTATTTTTTTCCTGCCATCTTATATTCACCTGGCTGTATTTTCCTTCCAAACAAAACAAATGTCAGACTAAGGACCTGCTCATGGACCTAAATGACAGGCCAAATAGGTTTAGAAGCAATTCAGAAGCAGATAAATGGACCTAATCCTGTTTTACCAAGTTGTCGGGCCGGGAAACAGCCAGTGACACTGAAGACCCTACAATGTTTCAAAGCTGTGTTGCAAAACGCCCATGCATCTGCATTTTACATGACAAGTTGCTTGTGTGAATTCGTCAATTGAGAAAGATGTGCATGAGGAAAGCTCATATACAGATTAAAGAGGGAGGGGGCTTACTAAGACGTAATGAGGTTGTTGTCAACGATAAAAAAGGTGCTGCAGAGATTGTTTTGGCCTCATTAAATCAAGGAGGACTCTAAATCTTGTCTGTGCCAGGACGGAGGAGACCTAACACTATTGGAAGCAATTATATGAATGTGCTGCTGGGCGATTTTAATTGTAACCCTTATGGTAGAAACACTTTTTTGACACTCACAAGAGATTTTTTTTTTGTCAGTGTCATTAGTTACAGGTCCACAGGAAATGTTCCTTCTCCAGGTGAATTTGTCTCTCTTAATAGTCCTGCCTGTCTGGGTGTGCTCTTGTGCATTGCTGTCACTTATCGCCTGATATAATGGAGCTGTTTGACTCTGGAATATTCCTGAAGCTTTATACACCAGATGCCCTAGAGCAACTGTCAACTATAGGCTCAAATAAATGTCAAGCCACTGCTCGGGGGGAGAGAAGGACATGTCAGCAACAAAATACATGAATAGATCTCTTTCTGCATGAAAAGCATATTTGAGACACACTATTTTGGGATTATTATTAGTTTTTTAATACAGGGGATCCTTATGAAAAGCTGTCCCATTCTATGTACAAAGTTCCAAAACGAAGTTTAGAACTCACTCTTCTAAATGCCCAATTTACAGAATGTGTGAAAAATACACCCACGAGTGAAACTGCACCTTTTGTCAAAGTGTGCCTTATGTTTTTGACAAATGGTGTTGTTTAAAATACAGACGCTCCCCTAATTACTACCGTTCGACTAACGAAAAACAATAGATACGATCACTTTATTTAGGGATTTCGAAAAATATCCGCTCTTGCCGTAAGATCGATTTTTTATTGTGTTCCCCTTTTTCAGAGAACAGAACCTTACTGCAGTGCTTCTTTCCATCGCTACCGACGTGTGGCGCTGTGAGAGGTCACCCAGCATCCACCCCGAAGAAGAAATCTGAGTCCTCTTCCTAGTTAATGTGCAAACATTCTATACTGTATCTCCAGCGCGCTAGGAACTTTGACATTTTCATTGTTTAACATCTTGTGCATCCATTCAATATGGTTGGCGTAAAGGGTAAAGAAAAGGCGAGCCGTTTCTATTGAAAATAAAGTGAAATAAGAAAGCTTGATGTGGCTGAGAAAATAGTTGGATCACTTTTTTTGGCCACTTATTACCACGGAGAAGGAAGTCGCTTTACTTTTGAATCTCATCCTCCAAAAGTATGTTAAACTTTACTTTATTTATCCTTATAGAGCATATTAGTTTGTGAAATGCTTATTTTTTACTACAAACAATACAAGTTACGTATTCAAGCCGTACTTATTTAAATCTTATAAAACATAGCACTGAAGCAACTTACGAATAAATTCAACTTACAAACGATTTTCTCGTTCGAAAGTCGGGCAGCGTCTGTACAGTGATCAAAACCCTCAAAATAGAAACCTTTATTTATTTATTTGTTAAAAACTGTATTACTTCTATATACATTGAAACTAAAGAACAAACACGGTTTACAGCCTCAAGTAGATGTTTAACAAAAAAGAGTACTGTACTTTATAAATGTTTTTTCAAATTACTTTTGTAGTGTCAAATTGTGATTTTAATAATAATCTTGCCACTTTATTGAATGACTGTGTTGATGACACGAGCAATGTTACTTTACATGATACTGTCATTATGTGGACTTTATGTCATGTCCAGCATGGTCGCCGTGGCGACCGGCTGGCCCCGCCGCCTGGGCACCGGCTGTAGCAGATCGTCTAACTTGTGTGTGTGCTTCTTAAGGGCGGGTCTTGGGTATTGCCGGTTGCTGGTTCATTGCGTTTTCTGTTCTGCATTAATCTGTTCTGTTTGACTTGAGGAAACCTGTGTCTGCCCGTTCTGAGTAAAAGCCTGTTTTGTGAGTATTCCTAGTCTGAGTTCCTGTTTGCCTGTAAGCCTGTTTTCGTTTTTGTCCCTGAGTGTTGGACGACTTTTATTTCCTTAATAAAAGTAACTGATCGTTAACGCGAATGAGTTCACCCTTCCTGCCTCCTGCCTCCGATCTGGTCCGGTCTCGTGACACTTTATGAAAAACTGGCCTTTACTCGACCCCAAAGTTGAAAGTGCCACATTGGACTATATTTATTGGAAAACCGTAAGAACGCATTTTGTTTGGCCTTTTCAGAAACCATATATATTTCCATAGTGCATTTTTAAAAAGTGCCTGGGAGCCGCTAGGGAGTGCCAAAGACCCGCATGTGGCACCAGTCCAACGTTATTGGCGATAATAAGTATCTTCCTCTGCCTTTTGGCGCTTCTGTCGGTCCAGAGGGTTTTGTTGATTAGAGAAAGATAAGATTGAAAAAGATTAATGTAGGTTTGTCAAGTGGTTTTATATATGGGTACAACTCACATCGCAATGTCAATGTCAACAATCATGAACTGAAGAAATAACAGTTTCCACACAAGCAATCTTTTTTTAAATATCCCTTCTATTCGTGGCGACTACCTAGACACTATGCTGCGGCTTTGTACACTATTTACACATCTGAGCTGAGTAAACAAGACTTGATCAAATTTGTCTTGTTGAATGGCGGATGTGGTTTTGGTGAACTTTGATTTGCTTTATTGGCTAATGAATGGCAAATTCTGGCAGGGTGTGACACATGCAGATATTATGATTTATTCCCTTAATTAAGTTCCACAATTTGACGGATTAGGCACGGCAATTACATGCTGATCAAAAGCACACATTACTCATCGGCCAGTATGTTCTTTGACAGGCCCACACATGCATGGACATTACTCAAAACATGAATATATATTAGCCAAATATTTCACTTAGCGTGTGCACCTGTTGTCATTTTAAATTCTGTCTCTTTACAATTAAATCTAAAAGAATGGCGCCCTGAAAAGAGCAGACCTGCCCCTAGGCATTTTTACATATCTTGCTTTTTTGTACCCCCTGTCAAGCTAATTGACTTTTGAAAAAAAATAAAAATGGTTTCTTCGTTTAGCATTAGCATAGTTAGCACCCTCACTATTTGATTGCAATGTTTTAATATAAATGTGGAGAAGACAAGGGAGATTGTTGTCGACTTCGGGAGGGCGCACACCGAGCATGCCCCACTAACGATCAAAGATGCTGCGGTGGAGTGGGTGAGCAGTATCAAGTTCCTGAGGGGACATATTAGCAAGGTCCTGTCCTGGAGCAATAGCAGCCGAACCAGCAAGCTCAAGGACAACTTCTTTAATCAGGCTGTCAGGACAGTGAACACTCTCCCTGCATTACCTTTATCAATATCCACAACACAGATGTAACACAAAAAATCATCTTTTAAGGAGAGCATTGCCGCTAATGTGCTTTGAAACAGTCATATATGATCTCCCTTGTCAGAGCCTCTGCATCTCTTTTCTTTGATGTAACCATTGCCAAGAGGCACTCTCACACATCACAGTTTTTGTCAACAAAAAGGTCAACTATGGATATATTTTCTTGGTCCATGGGATCCCGTGTGCCATCCACTTTAATTGAATACTGGCTAGGCCTTGGTGATTAGACAAAATTTTGTATCACAATTAAACATTTAACAGTCGATATTGATAATTATAATAACAATCATCACGCCTATTTTTCCTTTTACATGTTTTGTCAAATTTTTGCCCCTCAGTGAAATTTGACAAAATCGGATTCTGCTTTAACAAATCTTCAATGTCAAAACAAGTTGCATGCTGGCAAATTATACACAGCATATTACAAATATGAGGAAGATAAAACAAGTGAATACCTTCTCAGAGTGGGAGCTGGTTGTAGGGATGCACTGGTAGTGCCTTGCTAGCTGGCTAACTCGTGGAAAGTTAAATGTATGCGGCCCGGTGCTTTTCAAATGTCCGTGAGCACTCATTTGGGTCTGAATTGTTTTTCTTTCAGCGTATTCTAGCGGGAAAATGTCTTTTAAATGGTGGATTAAGTTTGTTGGGTTCCCTGTCTTGGTTGGCATGTTTCCAGCAAAGTTTGCAGTAGGAAAACAATCAAACACGTATGTTGCCAAAACAACTGAAGATGGAGCCGTCTCTACCACTCTTTCAAAATGCTTTGAGTGGGTATGCTGGCCCTTATCCTTTGTCTCTTTATCACTCATTTTGACCATTTGTTGTCCTTTCACCTTTCACACTGTTTACCGCTATTTCTGCAAAATGATTGGCTTGTCCTCGTCACCTTCTTGGTCTCCTGAGTGTTGAGCATGGGGTACTCAAAGAGACAAGAAGTGCCCCGCGCAAAATGAGCATGATCTCATCGTAACGGCAGTTAATTCACTGCTAGAAAATCCATAATATCAATTACTGTAGTATCTATTGCATGCCAGTTATTCTGAGTTATAGAGAGTGGAAATCTCTTTTCTTTGTCGTTTTTCCCAATTTCTCCACATTGTTTCAGGCTAATTATGTCAGGGCCACTCATGGTTGTGTAGAAGCACAATACAGAATCACAAATTAGTTTTCATTTTAGGCAGGGTTCAGCTAATGGGTAATTGGGTATCGAGCAACAGTATCTTGATCACCAGAGGCAGCAGTCGTGGTCCAAAGGGATCGGTGATTCAGTGAGCCCACTTCAGCGAAGCCGACAGTCCAAATGTTCGGCAGACGGTACTCGTGGTCGGGAAAGGAGGGAAGGGATCAGTACACTGGGAATAAACAATGCTGTGACAAAAAAACTTGGAACGTGACAAAAGAGGCAATGAACTAGCACAGGGCCCAGAAAACAGATTTTATATGGTGAAGCAGGAGAGGAGTGATTAGAGAGTAATCAGGACAAGAGACACCATTTGTGAGTGGAGAATAGGGCCAGGAAGTAAGCGAACAAAAAAGGCAAGGGCAAGGGCAAGAGACAGAGAAAATCAAACCTTACTGCAGGACTGTTACAAAATGTACCTTTAAAGTCGTATCATTATTTAAGCCCTTGCCTGTTTCCAGTCATTGAATCCATTACTGGAGAAGGTTGCTAGTAAAATATCTTACTCTCACTCACAGAATCATTCATATTATTCCAAAATGTGAAGTGACTTCCCTGGCAACAATGTAGTCAACTAGGTAAGTAAAGTCACCTAAATAGGTCTTATTTTATAGGCCATAATCAAAGTATACAGCACTCGTTTCTTTATATTTGAATGTCTTCGTGCAAAAAAAAATAAAAAATTAATAAATAAAAAGACATCACGCTTCCAGTGTAGGGGCACACGACATTTGTGGGGGAGGCAAGGCCCGCCCATAGTGATGTGGTTAGTGTGAGTGTTCAGCATCCAAGTGCGTATCACGTTGCAACAAACACGTATCTGTTCCAGTCAGTCGTTAGCGGGATAAGCTAATCGCAGCAGAACAGCAATAGAGGATATGGGCGCCTTTTGACTGGCGTCGGACCTCCCTTGTGTTACGTTCCGCCAATTTCACGGATGTGACTCTTGCATAAAGTTTGAGGCGACAGTGTACACACGCAGCACCATCAATGTCACCCCCTCAGATCCCCCGTTTGCAGTAATTAATCGTATATCTCTAGGGCATGGAGATAGCGAGTCAGTGGGGCAAAAGCTGTACGCGGGTATGCGTAATCTGACATTGATGTTTCAGAAAAAAAAAAAAAAAAATGGACGTCCTGCTTCACCTTCGCTTTGTTCCCAGAAATGGGAGGTGGTGTGTGAAAGGGATGTAATTAATGGGCCAACAAATCGCTTCGGTTTGGTTTAATGACAAATATGTGTCGCGGGGCTGCCACCTTTGTTACTGTGGCAACGGTTGACTCCTGACAGGTGACGGTGCGTTTTTTAAAAAATGCTAATGAAGCGTAGCGTTTATCCGGATTACACCTGAGGGGGCAACATGTCAGGCATCCTTCAGGGAGAGTTGGGCTGGGGGGGCCTGGGCTGTAGTAACGCTCTAATCGGTAGGTGTGAAGGTCGCAAAACTGCAATGGCTTGACTTCCCTAGGAGTCCTGACGCCCACGCTGCCAATTTCTAATTGAGGCTGTAAATGAGGCAAATGAAGCAGGCGTGACGAACGCCGTCAAAACAAGTCGAAGGGGCACGTGGAGGAGCTTTGTGAGAGGGGAGATCAGGCTACCAGGTAGCAAATGTTATGTTCACAACCAAGAAGAGCTTCTGTGGTTTTTGGACAGTTCGTAGTTTTTATTTTGAAATTGAAAAAAACCCTGAAATTAAATAACAAGGTGCAAAACTATTGCCTATTTTAGCTATGGAAGAAATATCTATTCATCCTGTACATTACCGTTTAAAAGTTTGGGGTCATCCAGAAAATGTTGTAGTTTTCATAAGGAAGTCTTTCATAAAAATTTTGTTCAATGTCTGTTATTTTGCCCATATGTAGGTGTTCCTCTTGTTGTCCGGTCTCAGATGGGGCTTTTTTTTTGCCAGTATCTTAGAATAGCCTTATTACTGTCAATGTTTTCACTGGTGTTTTGCTGGTCCTATTAAATCAAGCTTTTAGTGGATGAGCTGTAAGAACACCTGAGACTCTAATGTACTTGTCATCTTCTCTTTTTACTCTGGTTAGAGCCTGTTTGTTCTCTGAAGGGAGTAGTACACATGATTGTGTGAGATCTTGAGTTTCTTGACAATTTATCGCATGGTATATTCTTAATTTCTTACAACAAGACTAGATTACCGAGTTTAACATTAAATTTATCTTTTCCCGGCCATTCTGAAAGCTCAGTCACACACACAAATGTGATGCTCCAGATACTCGACAAGCTAAGAGGAAAGTCAGTTTTATAGCTTCTCTAACCAGCTAAACTGTTTTCAGCTGTGCTTACATTATTGCACAAGGGTTTTTTGATCATCCATTAGCCTTCCAACTTAATTAACAAACACAATGTACTATTAGAACACTAGAGTGTTGGTTCCTGGAGACGGGCTTCTATACACCTATGTAGACTTTGCATTAAAACAGACATTGCAGCTAAAATAATCATTTACCACGTTGGCAATGTAAAAACCAGTGTTTTTACTTCAAAAATAAGGAAATTTCTTGACGTTCCCAAATATTTGAACCGTAGTGTAGGTGTAACATATTAGCCATATTTGATAAAAATAAAAACACTCCCTCCCACTTTCATTGTTGGCACACACACTGACACACACACACACACACACAAGTACTTGGGAGGTTACAATAAAAGTTTTTATTAAAGTATTGCAAGTTTCTCCAAGACTCCAAAACTCAGTAAACTCTGGGCTGCAATCGTCAAAGCTGGAACAGTACACTGCGGTCTCAAAGCTTGATAAAGAGTCACAGTTTATTTCTACCATCTAATATCAAGTCAAATCACTTGATCTGTGGTTGTAAAGCATTGAGTGTCAACATGTTTTTATTTTTCACAACAGTGCAAAGCGAATTAAAAATTTTATTACGAGTCAGCACCTTGTAAGTTACAATAAATACACAAATTGTACATAATAATAGAGACATAATAGTCTTTTATTCATTAGATTACAATTCTTTGTATGAAATGTACCGTATTTTCCGCACTATAAGGCGCACCTAAAAGCCTTTATTTTTTTCAAAAGCTGACCATGCGCCTTATAATACAGTGCGCCTTATTTATGGATCAATTTTAAAATTGCAAAGTTTTCCAACTAACTTGCAGCCGCCGACTAGATTTCCCCCCGAACGCCAAGTAGTACGCGGTGTATGCTGGGATTTATTTACCGGCGTTTCATTGGCTAACCAATGTGTCAATCATCAGTTGAATCGATCACTATTGGCTAAAGTTATTCGGAGGTCAAGGGGCGGATCCTTTTTATCATTTACAGGCTGGCATTGGCTTAAACGGCGAAACAGAACTTGCAATTGGCCGAAAAAGATGAATGTGTATAGCACGTGGCTGACGGCATAGAGAAAGCATTTTTTTCTATTCTGTATTTGTAAATATTTTATTCTCCTGGATTTACTACCCTCACGGATATAAGAGGACATTGGCTGCACATTATTATGAACACAACGGCTTCGGTGAGCTACTCCGGGTTTTATATTGTCCCTGTATCTTGTTTCAGACTGAACTCAATGTTTCTGTGATAAGCGGTGCAGATAATGGATGGAATGGAGTGTCTATTTTTAAATTAAACTCAATTCCAAGTGTTTATTGGCATATGCACAGTAAAGTTGCGAGCGAAAAAGAAAATAGATACTAAGGAATGGTTGGCATTTCTTGAATCCCAAGACTTTAACCTTCCGAATGATGGAACGAAGCATTTGAGTGACATCGTACGGACACCGCATCCGCACGTGTTCTCGACACGTATTTGCGTCCTTGCAAGCTTTCGGAATGTTAAGGGGGTAATAAGTTGGACTGAACTATCTGACTGTTTTGTCGACGATCCCATTGTAGCGCCTTATAATCCGGTGCGTCTTATGTATGTCAAAAATAGGACCAAAAACTATTTTTTCGGGGGGCGCCCTATAATCCGGTGCGCCTTATAGTGCGGAAAATATGGTATATTCTTTGAAAAACAATTTTCTTCTTCTATGATCATAGCATCTATTGTTGTCTATCTTAGTGAAATCAATCTTTGCTTTTGCAAAAATATGACTTCACATTTGCAAAAATTCTTGTTCAACTTTTTAAAAAATGTTGCAATTTGTGTCTGGTTTGGCATAGTCAGATTTACAAACAATAGGACCAACATGTTGTCCATCATTTAATTGGCACAGCAAGAAACCAGTAAATAAACTGTTTTATAGGGGGGGATAAAAGTTCTTTTTGTTTTACCTTAACGTATAATTGAAGTCTAAAGACTGCTCCTTTATATTGAAAGTATACATAGATGGATAATTCTCCATTACTAATAACTCCAAAACAAAAACATGCAACAAGAAAAAAATAATTGATGGCTTGACTTACTCCTAGCCTTCTAATACTATCAATAATTGTATTGTTTGGTGCTGAGGTGTGCGCCGAATCAGAATCCATGGTCCTACTATCGCCTGTGCGATGAGCAGTGTTGGGCACGTTACTTTAAAAAAAGTAATTAGGTCTAGTTACTCACTACTTCTTAGAAAAGGTAACCGAGTTGGCAACTGAAATACTCAAATATACTAAAAGAAACTAGCTACCAGGTAAGGTAACTATTTCTGTTTCTTTAAAAAATAAGTTTATGTATGTTAAATAATTTGAAATTTTCTGATCTATATTTGAGTCTGATGAATAGAGAATGACAGGTAGTTGTGTCATAGAACCTTGTAATATTTATTGCACCTCACCAGCAACAGATTTTCCCCACACTTGAAGTGCAACAGATATAACATCAGCAGGAAACAATATCAGGTGAATGTATTAAATTAAATGGAAAAAAAGAAGAAGAAAAAAATGAAACAAAAAAAAATCATAACAACATGAAGAAAAGAGAGAAATAAAAACGAAATATATATTAAACTTGACTTTTTTGTATAAACATATTAACACTGAAAATAAATAAGTATTTATCATAAATAAAATATATATGAATCTACAAACATTTCTTAATTTTTCATTTTGAGGTTTAGTGTTTTTGCTGCCCGCATGTTGGTTTCAGATCAGGGGTTGGCGTAATTGTGGCTTGTGCAGTCCTTTGAGAGATTTTGTGATTAAGGCCATCACAAATAAAATAGACTCGACACGACAAAAAAAGAAAAAGAAAATATAAAATACAAAACAATATTAACATTGTTTATGCGCAACAAATTCAAAGCGAACAACACAGAATTCCCCAAAAATACATATTCACCTGTCATAAGAGAAGAAAGGCGTCTCGAAGGGAACAAGCTGTTGATGAGTGTGGAGCCAGGTCCCTTCGTTCATTTCCAAGAGCCAGCTCATGAAAAAGTTTTGTTCGTGAACAACGCGAGTTGGTTGCATCCACCAATGAAATCATCACTGGCGCTTTTAATATTGGGCCCTCATTTGCCTTTTCTTTTAACACATCAGTAAACACTGTATTTTGAATCGCTATCTAACTCCATGGCAGTCGCATTTTTAAATGGAGACAAGATCCGAAAAGACTTGAGGTAAACAACTCACGCCGCCGTTCTACAGCCAAAGTAACGCACCCGCTTTTGATTGTCAGTAACGTTAAAGGAGCTGTAACGGCGGAAAAATAACGCTGTTACGTAACAGCCTTGTTCTTAACACTAGCCCCGAGGCAAGGGAATCTGCATCTATAGATTTTCATCATAATAATACATTAGATATAAATTGTATATTTATTAATCATATATAGTGTGAAAATTAAATTATTTTGAAAATGAAAATCCAACCTTTTTTAAGTTAAATGGGAAACAACTTTAACACTGAATAAATATAACCATTTAATATATTTTTTTATTTTATCTTTCCATGGTGTTAGGAAAGGCACAGTCTCACGTGCCTCTCCTGACTGCAGGTCACCGTGTTGTTTAATTTCCTTCTATTGTTATTGTATTCTCTCGTTTTGATATTCATCAATCCTTCTATCCATCCATTATCTGCACCGAGAATCCTCAGTAGGGTCGCGGGGGTGCTGGAGCCCACCCTAGCTATCTTTGGGCAGTGGGCAGGGGATACCCTGAACTCGTTGCCAGCCAGTCGCAGGGCACACAGAAACAGACAATTGACTCGCTCATTCACACCTAGGGACAATTTGGACTGGCCAATTTACCTAACATGCATGTTTTCGGAATGTGGGAGGAAACCCACGCAAGCACGGGGAGAACATGCAAACTCTCCTCAGGAAGTTTCGATCTCATGACCTCAGGAATGTGCTGCACACGCGCTAACCACTGCCACGCCGTAAGGGTTTTGATATTCAGTGTTTCTTTTATTATGTTACGATTAAATTATTTCATTCTTTTTACCCTTGATATAATACCTCTGCCTACCTTGAATTTAAATGCGAAAGCCATTCGATAAGGGATCATATTAACATGTGAAATGACATGATTGATTTTTCAGAGCTATTGTACTTCATTTTTCTATTTAGAGAATTCTAAGGGCATATCTGATTCCCTCATCACTCAGTCAGTGAGTCAGTCAGTCCAAGTGTGGCGCCATTTATTTTCACCATATGCTTATCTCAATGCCTCGAAGATTGTCAAGCCTGCTGCTAATCCTCTAAATCTGCAGCCTGAGTCAAAACTCAACTCCAAACTCTGGTGTGCCAAGAGGAGTCCCAGTCGGTATTGTCTTCTGAAGATTATAAAATGCCCCACCTGTGGGTTTTAATAATTTTGGTTGATTCAAAGGTGCTATCAAGCACTCCTGCATTGATGAGTTACATTGTTTTACTTCCTGTCACAATCTGATTCAAATGGCTCCCGCTTTGTCTCCCTATAATCTGTATTGGTGCATGCACAATGCAAAGTGATTATGCTTCAGTGCTGTTGCGCTAGGGAAGAATACAAAAAAAAAAAAAAAAAAAACAGGAAATGGACTTGATTAAAGAGCTTTGTTGATAGTGTTATTCAAACGCAAACATTGCGGGTCTTTCTGCCAATTGAGATAGATACAGTGGATTGTAATGCGATTCTCATTCAAAATGATTCCCAATTTTAATCGAGAAACAACTTCAGTGATTCCTCTGCTCGCCAGTTTCTTATAATACTACCACAAAAAGAACACAACTAAATCAGATAAAAAAATTTGAAAGTATAGAAGTAAACATTAGAAATACACAAAATTAACCATGCACATTTGGGAAGTATAGATGCAACTCACGTGAAGCACATACGCTTGCAGAGGGTAGAAAAGATACTGGACAAGTTCCAGGTCTCGATGTGGTAAAAACTCAAAATGGTAAAAACTCAAAATGAATTTGGAAAAAAGCCGGGAATTTGATAAACAACAAACAAGGCAATGGAAATTGCTTACCATAAATGATATTAAAAAATAGAGTACTCCTATTTCGTCTAAGGTGTTAGATGAAAAATCTTAAGATAGGCTAAGGTTAATGTTGGTTTACTAACACTGTTTTATTTCTATTTCAGTTTGATGACCAGTGATCCACTTTGATTTCAGTTGATAACCCATTGTTTGTAGCACAATGTACATGAGTGTCCACAGGGTTTTAGATTCAACCTTAATGTCACAATTTAAAGCCATACATTAATGCAGTTCAAGTTTCAATGACAATTCAAATGAATGACAAGAAGGTTCATCAAATAAGCAAAGGAAATACAATTCCGATGTTTTCCACTTCAGGGAATCCCAAATCCATGAGTATCGCTGGTTTCTCAAAGTTTATTAGTCCGCATTCAAGATCAAAGCAATAATCCAATTCCTACCATGACCTTAATGCAGGGGTTCTATGATGAATCAGATCCTGGCTGGATTCTTGGTCTGGGTAGCTTTCCACTAGGATCACTATGATTTCAAATCGTCAAAGGGATCAAATAATTTTCCCATGAGCAGTAAAAACCTTGCCAAAACTCATCTAATTCATGTTTTTTATCCTTTCCTTTGTGACTGACACTGTCACAGGTGGAGTCGACGAAAAAAAAAAAAGATTTAGTTTACTAATTCCAAGCAATATTTTGCTAAGGGTTGCTATCATAACCACAGGTTCTGTCTGTCATCCACTTCTGCGTGCATGGTCTGCCTATATTAAGCAACAACAAAAAGACTGGCTATCAGCACTTCCTATGATGACTTTTGTGTCCTTTCTTACAAAACTCTCCTGGAATAGGGAATATCAAATGCCTTTTCGCTAAATAAAACTTTTTTATTTAATATTTAAATTATAGGATCAGATGTTTACTACAATGTGTTTCCTATCAATTTTTAAAATTGTATTTAAATGCTTGATTATCACTTTATTAATTCATTTCTAACTCGCTTTTTGACGGGGGCTATACACTGATATTAATTACTGTAATCAGTCATCATATTAGTTATTTATAAAAGCCTTCACCTAGAGGGTGCCAACCCGGTGAGGAAATATGCACTGGGGTGTCCAATCACCACACATCAGTCTCTAATTATCATGACCCGTTATAATAATTGGACTGCAAACAGGGTCGGGTTTTTAGATTTCCACTGTCATTGTTACATCAGATCTTTTTTTTTTCTTTTGTTTTTATTTTGGACAATTTTTTTAATAGTTTTGACCCCCACTTGTTTGTGTTTGTTACTTTATTTTTTGCACTTCAGTTTCAGTATTGGTTTCAGACTGGGCTATTGACAGGTTTGAGTTTGTTTGGACATTTCATTGTTTGGGACCCCTTAAAAAAAAAAAAAAAAAAAAAAAAAAAAAAAAATATATATATATAGATAGATAGATAGATAGATAGATACTTTATTCATCCCCGTAGGGAAATTCACACTTCCAGCAGTCTACCCCGTTGTTTATTAACAGATTAACATGATGCCCGAGGGTGCTTGTAGCGGAGTGGATGACGTCACGCCAGTCCAAAAGTTCGACATTCCTGCGGCAGATGGAAATCTTTTCTTTGTGAGAATCCAGGGATACACCACCTCGTGTTAGCAAGTCCGCCTCCTCTCCGATTCCCCCCGGCTTTCATGTCTCTGTTTAGCGACGTTGAAGCCGGATTTCTCCAGGTGGCTCCGGGTGGCTACACGTTAGCGTCCGGAATGCTAAACGTGAGCCACGTTTCCGCAAAACACAGCAACTGCGCTCCCTGTGCGCTTCGATGTTTTCCACCAGCACTCGATGATCTTATTTGGTCGTGAGTTCGCTTTTACCATGATTACGGATGGTACCGAAGACTTATAACGCCGCTAGCCGCTTCGCTAGCTTCGGCTTTTCTTCCACCATGGGCCCCTTCATCACGCCGGCACGAGAATTCCTCAGGGCAAGGAGTTGAAATACACGCATTTCTTGTGCGTTGAAACCCATATATATATATATATATATATACATGTGTGTGTTTAGGCTTGTTAACATATAAGTCAGAATTTCAAAAATCTGTTGTCTATGAACCTAATGCTTCCCAATTGTCAACAAGTGTTTTATTTGGTCAAAGTCTGACTGGCTGGGCCACTCCATGTCCTAAATGTGTTTTATTTACCCACACTTAGATTTCTATGACAATGACTTTTGAGTAACTGCTGTGCAGATCACTCATCTATAACTCTGATTTAGTTTACTTTAGGTCTTCTTGTGATAGCAGAAGAAAACATTTACAAACATGACTTTAGAGTTCACAACTCTGGTAGTCTGATTCTGAAATTTTTTAAAAACACCCGCGTTAAAGGCCGTCCCTCCTCGGGGGGCTCATGTTCTACTTGCTATGACGAGACGAGATTAGGCAGCTGCGAGGGACTCTTATCTATGAAGTTGAATGATGTTTTTACTGAGCTAAAGGCTTGCTATCTTATACTCGCAAAAGTATGTCCTTCACGCTTCCCAACCGTGGGGTGAAAACAGAAGTGTGTGTGTTCAAAATTCTCCAGTTTAATCATTTATGTTTAAAACTGCCATAACATTGTGAGACATTTTCATACAAAGTACAAAGTTTTATCATACTATACTCTAAGCCAGGGCAACTTTTTTCTAGCTATGCTTCCAATATTAGTTTTGCTAAAAGGATTGTTTCTTTTGTGTATTAGCTAATTATTCAATTTTGTTCACATACTGCCATAATTTAGTGAATTAATGTTAAATGAAACGTTTAAAACAATGATTGCTTGACGTGACTTCCGAGACACATTGCTGGACTAAGTCACACAAAAACTATAAATGCTTAAAAAATGTTTCTATTTCACTTTTTCCTGCCATTTTTTTTCAAATTCACAAGTTTGATTTTCAAAACTGTTAAACCAAACTACAGATTCAATTACAAATTGCAGTTGTCAAGTTCATTTACCAAACAAAATACACTCTGAAAACAGAAACTAAGGCCGAATTCCACTACTACTCTTTCCTCAAATTTACTTCTTAGTGCATCCACAGTGAAGGTAAAAAGCAAGTCCGAATCATAGAGTAATGTGGAAGAGTGAGTGACACAAGTCCCTTTTTTGTCAGAACCAGAACAGATGGTAGACCCAAACGCGTAACATTTCACAACAAACTTTATTGCGGAAGCTGAGAAGTCAGGTTCGGAAAAGCAAGCGCCAGCAATCCGGCAATCGCTGGGCAGGAGGAGCAGGAAGCTCAAGGGATCGGAGTGTGGTCGGAAGGCGGAAACGAGTTGAGTAGCCGGGACGGGCAATCAGAGCATGGTCGATGGGCAGAAACGAGTTGAGTAGACGGAACGGGAGATCAGAGTGTGGTTGGTGGGCAAAACCGGGTCGAGTAGCCGGAGTGGGAGATCGGAGGAAAGAAGAAGTCAGAGAGCAGGAGACAGTCGGGAAGCCAGGGGCAGACGAGTAGGATACAGGTAAGGACGGGACAGACGGGAGCCGAAGTCAATTAGTGCTTGCCTTGCATGTGCAGATGTTTGCTGATGGACTGACAAGGAGTGAATTGAGTACTGAGTTTAAATAGGAGGGGAACCAATCAGGCAACGAGCAGCAGCTGGCGCCAAATGAGCGGGCACGGGTGAGGGCAATGGGCAATCATGACATTTTTATTAAGTCAACTTGGGAGCGCCCTAGCTTCTCCCTAGCCACACCCCTTGGCATTACTAACCGCCTGGAAGCAATCACAGAAGCAAATGACCCTATCATGTGTTTATGTTGTGTTGTGATATTAAAGGTAAATTCCTAGAGAGGGTGTTGTGAGACAGGAAAAGTACCTTGCAGGAGAGTGGTTGCGGAGAAGACAAGGAAGGATAAACATAGGTGAAGCGCAGTACTCTTTAGGTGGCATACTTATTTCTTCTTTTAGTTCAACTCAAAAATCTTTATAATAACCATTCCAAATTTCAGTGAAATGAGATGACTAAAATTAAAAATAAGAATAATTGTTGGGTATGTTACGTCAAAGCAAGCTCAGCTCAAAGTGGTAATGTAGTAAGGAAGTTCCAAATTCTGAAAGGAATTGTAGCTTTTACCTTACAAAAGTTGTGGAAGGGAAAGAAAAAACAGGACGAAGTGGGTAGGTGAAATAGGACGTAATGGGAGCATTTCGAAACAGGAGGGCAGGAATGGAGAATACTCTGGAACCAACGGATTTCTTCTTGGCTCTTGGAATCACTGGTAGACCATTGTTTTCTGAGCAATGGCCCCGAGCAGGAACATAGCGCAAAATCAAATCAGAAAGATGTGATGGGGCAATGTCATGCAAAATTTTATATTCATAAAGAAAGTCTTAAAATGGATGTCGGACCTTAATCCTACAGTAGATTCGAACCCAGAACTCTACTGTGAGGCAACTGGGCTCAACACTGACCTTCAGTGCTGGTGACTCCTATGAAATATGATTACATGAATCAACTTATAGGGCCTTGTGTCACTGCAATGTAATGCTTTCAGGCAGGCTAATAAATTACAGCAAACAAACTTAGTCGTCCACTTGTGATAATTGGGTTTGCTGTCTGTTGCCGCACATTTCTATCCGCAGGACTTTGTTATGCCTAATCATAAAATTCAACGGGCGTACATAATGTTGTTTTCACGATAAGGCGGGTGAGAGTGAGGGGAGGATGTGCACTGGACGATTTGAATATGCTTTAGCCGGGATTTAGCGTCTCCGCCTGCAGCATTGTGACCGCCCGTCATTTTTTATTCAGTGTTTATTAAACGCGCAGAGTCACCGGCGCAACAGCGGCGCACAGGCACGAGGAGACATATTGTTGAATACCGGTGCGGCGTGAGCGCCGCTTATCACGGATGCTGTCTCGCACCATTAAGCAGGAGACGTGATACTGATGACTAAAGGAGAAAGGAGAGGGGGGGACATTAAATGCAAATGCGTAGAATAACAGGTGCTGATGCACAATCCATTCCAGCAGGAAACCCCAGCTAATGATACTGTAAAGAAGGGGTGTCAAACTCATTTTAGCTCAGGGGCCACATAGAAAAAAAAAACACTCTCATGGGGCCGGACGAGTAGATTAGAGGGTAAGATAGAAAGAGTGAGAGGAAAAAGAGAAAGAGAGAAAGAAAAAATGAGAGTTGGATATAAAAGAGAGAAAGAGAGAATGAGCATTAGATATAGAAAGAGACAAAGAGAGAATGAGAGTTAGATATAGAAAGGGAGGATGAGAGCTGGATATAGAAAGGGAGAATGAGATGCAGTTGCTTTGTTAATAGCGCTTGGCTTTGGTGACGTCCAGTGGACATATTTAAAAGTGCAACTTATTTTTCTCCTGCCCTTCACTCTGCATTGTTTCATGTAGCGGATTGAAGCTGTTGGCAGCTCCGATCCGCCCGGCGAGCCGCATGTTTGACACACCTGCTCTATTTAAAATAAACAAAACAAAAGAAATTGTGAGGGTTTGAGTAGATTTATTCCAAGAGGCAGCAACATCAAGCTGCGTTATCACCATTGAAGTGCACTACAGTATGCAGATTATAAATTATTAACGACGCACTCAAGGGGAGACGCTTGTTATTGATCAGACCTGTTACAGGTGTCACATGACCCACGTCTTATCACACGATCCGCACAGATTGCGGTTTCCTCAGCGCATATGCTCCTTTTCCAGCTACTGGATACAGTTTTGAAGACTATCTGTAAATCAAAACCCTATTTTGACCTTCAAGTTCTCTTGGCTTCTCAAGGTGCAGCCCTGCAGTCACGCATCAGCTAGCTTGGAAACATTTGTGGTCACAAATTGGACCACAAACACCATTTATTGGCCTTTAAATGTTATTTGCTTTATAATTTGCTGTCAACGGGGCACAGTTAAAAACACTAATTGATGGCATGCACAGCTAGCCCTTTAGGAGATGTAAAACCTTAGGGGGTATCCTAGGAGGAACGTTAACATGTCCTCGAAAATTACAGTCTTTAAAAATGTTTCATTGAGGAAACACTTTCGGTATATTAACAATCATGTTTTAAGAGCACACGACATTCATTCTCTCCCATTTGTGAATACCATATATAACATAGGTATGCCAGAATTACGACATACAGTGCAATCCTCAAATTCTGAAACACTAAATATACCATCCATCCATCCATCCCTTCATTATCTGCACCGCTTATCCTCAGTATGGTCGCGGGGGTGCCTGAGCCCATCCCAGCTGTCTTCAGGCAGTGGGCAGGGGACACCCTGAAATGGTTGCCAGACAGTCGCAGGGCACACAGAGACAGACAACTCACTCGCTCATTCACACATAGGGACAATTTGGACTGGCCACTTAACCTGACATGCATGTTTTTGGAATGTGGGAGGAAACCGGAGAGAACATGCAAACTCCAAACCGGAAGGTTTGATCTCATGAGCTCAGAACTGTGCCGAGGACGCACTAACCACTCATCCGCCATGGTGCCTGTATGTACCAACATAATGATAAAGGAGACAGAGAGTGGGATGTTGATCAATGGGCTCCAGCATCTATGCGACCCTACAGAGGATGAGCGGTGCAGATAATGAATGGATGGATGGATGAAAAATAACTAAACATTTTCACGGAAAAATGCCTGTTTCTCTCGGGTTTTCAAATCAAATCAAATTTATTTGTATAGCACTTTTTAGCCAATGAATTGCCACTCAAAGCGGTGCATGAAAACATTCAGTGTACAATAAGACAATTAAATCTCCTCCTTTATTCCAACCCAAAACATTTAATACACGGGCACATACATATATTTTTTTAAAATAAATAAATACATATATGATTATGACAAGGCACAGACTAATCATGTGAGGAAAGAGACCTGAGGGATGGTTATTCACACTAATAATAACTAAAATAAACATGTAAAGTAAAATTAAAGTATACACGGTAAAAAGTACAGAAGTGAAACAAATCAACACAAAATAGAAATGATCAATTAAAAGCCATATTAAAAAAATGGGTCTTGAGCCTCCTCTTAAAAATATCAAGGGAACTCGCAGACCTGAAGTCTTCTGGCAGACTGTTTCATAGGTGAGGACCAAATTCGATGAATGCTGCTGCACCGTAGCTTTTGGTCCTCTCTCTAGGAACAGTCGAAAAACCGCTGCCAGAGGACCACAGGGGCCACGAGGGCCCATATAATTAAAGCAAGTCAGTCAGATAGTATTGCCCAAAAACTTGAAGACATTTAATAACTACTAAAGCATCTTAAAATTGATCCTGAAACGCACAGGGAGCCAATGCAGCGATTTTACTCGTTATATTGAGTTAGAGTGTAAGGGGTAAAAGAATTGGAAAATAAAATATTTAACAATATTTTAACATTTATAAATTGGCTAATAACTGATTGTTATTATAAAATGTAAAATATGTTAATTTGTTTATATGATTGAGCAACGAAGTCTCCAAAGTTATTTTGCTGGCGAGGCTCTTATAAGCCTTTAGCTTAGAGTTATCACCCTTTTGTTCATTAAAGGTGATTTGTTCATTTTGTTTTTAATTATATGATTGAATAGAAAAAAAAACTGAAAATATAAAATACACATCTTCATTAATTTTCTTTGTGTCAGAACCCAAACAGACGGTGGACCCAGATGTCAGGCGCGGGCAAACAGGAAGCCAGGGCCAGACGAGATCGATATCAGATACAGGATACAAGAGTATTATACCGGACAGGACGGGACGGACGGGATCGATACCGGATCCACGAGCAGGATACTGGACAGGACGGGTTGGATACCGGATACTGGATACACGAGCAGGATACTAGACAGGACAGGACTGACGGGATTGATACCGGATAAAGGATGCACGAGCAAGATACCAGACAGGACGGGACAGACAGGATCAATACCGGATACTGGATACACTAGCAGGATACCGGACAGGACTGGACAGACTGGATAGATACCATATAGCGGACAGGACAGGACAGACGGGATCGATACAGGATACTGGATACACGAGCAGGATACAAGACGGGACAGATGGGATCGATACCGAATACCGGACAGGACTGACGGGATCGATACCGGATACAGGATGCACGAGCAAGATACCGGACAGGACTGGACAGACGGGATCGATACCGGATACTGGATACACGAGCATGATACCGGACAGGATGTGACAGACGGGATCGATACCGGATACTGGATACAGGATACCGGACAGAGTCAAAATGCTTGCCTTGCAAGTGCAGAGGTTCGTTGACAGACTGACAAGGAGTGAATGAGAGCTCTGAGTTAATAGGATGGGAGCCAATCAGGCAGCGAGCAGCAGCTGGCGCCAAATAAGCGGGCACAGGTATGGGCATGGGGCAATCGTGACACTTTGTATTTGCTTTGGTTTGGACAGACAACAGTTATCGGAAGGACGTATTCGGATTAAAGTCACTACTTGGATTTTGGATCCGAATAACATTATTTAATGAGTTACTACCAAATCATTCGGTGTTTCTGAATCAGGCTATCCCTTTCAAAAGTACTGTAGCCGTCACATTTCACAAAAAAGTGTGTTTTATTGCTACGATGTCTTGTCTACTTTCTCATAACTGTATTTATTACCTCAAATCAATGTATTCATACAAACTTAAGCCAAACATTGGGTATAGTTAGAGTTCAAGTCCCATGATCAGAGTAAAGAAGGATGAAATTTCGGTGGTGACCGAAATTGTGTGATCACGTCACCTGAATCATTAGGTGCTGAAAAGCTTTTGAAAAGTTCATGCATTGTTTATACATAAGTTCAGTGTCCTTGCAATAAAATGTTGTTTTGCAAACAATGGGCCTTATATTTATGGAAAGCATTTTTAAGATATTGGAGGTATCACAAATGCAAAAAAAAAAAAAAGCATCTTTTCACAAAAAGCATTTTTTTTTCAGTAACAGGTATTTTCAAGAAGCTTAGGAATGTTTATTAAACAATGGTAAAACCTATTTTCATATCTACTAAAGGATGAGGGTTGAAGCTTTCTTTTAATACGTCTTATGTCTTTAGTGGCTTGCGAAACTATTTGGCCCCCTTGAACTTAGTGACCTTTTGCCACATTTCAGACTTCAAACATCACGATATAAAACTGTAATTTCTTGTGAAGCATTAAAAATAAGTGGGACACAATCATGAAGTGCGCCCTTGCTCCCCTGTCCCGGCTACCGACCAGCTTTCCTGCCACCCACGACTATTCTCGCTCTACGCGGAAGTGCCATCAGCCACCCGTGTCCGACGATCATCGGATCGTGGAAGCAAGCACTGCTCTCTATTTCAATAAAACTGAGTTTAACTAACGCTATTGGGTCCTGTTTCAGTTTCTGGCTTGTAACACTGCAAGGATCTCTGAATGGAATCTGCCTGTGTGTAATCAAGTCTCTTTACAAATGCACCTGCACTGTGATAGTCTCAGATGTCTGTTTAAAGCACAAAGAGCATCAGGAAGAACAAGGAACACACCAGGCAGGTCCGAGATACTGAAGTTTAAAGCTGGATTTGGATACAAAAAGATTTCCCAAGCTTTAAACATCACAAGGAGCACTGTGAAAGCAATAATATTGAAATGGAAGGAGTATCAGACCACTGCAAATCTACCAAGATTGGGCCATCCGCCTACATTTTCAGCTCATACAAGGAGAAAACTGATCAGATATGCAGCCAAAAGGCCCATGATCGCTCTGGATGAACTGCACAGGTCTACAGCTGAGGTGGGAGAATATGTCCATAGTACAACAATCAGTCGTATACTGCACAAATCCGGCCTTTATGGAAGAGTGGCAAGAAGAAAGCCATCTCTTAAAGATATCCATTAAAAAGTGTTGTCTAAAGTTTGCCACAAGCCACCTGGGAGACACACCAAACATGTGGAAGAAAGTGCTCTGGTCAGATGAGACCAAAATCGAACTTTTTGGCAACAATGCAAGATGTTGTGTTTGGCGTAAAAGCAGCACAGCTTATCAACCTCAACACACCATCTCCACTGTCAAATATGTTGATGGCATCATCATGGTTTGGCCTGCTTTTCTTCAGCAGGGACAGAGAAGATGGTTTAAATTGATGGGACGGATATATGTCTTCCAACAAGACAATGATCCAAAACATAAAGCAAAAATGGAATGAAATGGTTCACTAGAAAACACATCAAGGTTTTAGAATGGCCAAGGTCAAAGTCTAGACCTCAATGCAAATTGAGAATCTGTGGAAAGGACTGAAAACTGCTGTTCACAAACGCTTTCCATCCAACCTCACTGAGCTCGAGCTGTTTTGCAAGGAGGAATGGGCAAAAATATCCGTTTCTCGATGTGCAAAACTGATAGACATACCCCAAACGACTTGCAGGTGTAATTGCAGCAAAAGGTGGCGCTACAAAGTAATAACTCAATGGGGCTGAATAATTATGCACACCCGTTTTTTCGTTTTTTATTTGTTAAAAAAGTTTAAAATATCCAATAAAGTGTGTTCCACTTCATGATTGTGTCCCACTTATTGTTGATGCTTTACAAGAAATTACAGTTATATATCTTGATGTTTGAAGTCTGAAATTTGGCAAAAGGTCACAAAGTTCAAGGGGGCCAAATAGTTTTGCAAGCCACAGCATACAGCTACAGAACTAAATATTTAGTAGGCCATCAACAAGGAGTCAAAATAGCAAAAATTGGCTGGCACCAGCTTTTCCCATTTGAGAGAAACATCTTTCATTGAATGAATTGATTAACTTTGCCCGTACGTATTCGCCATGTGGTTGTTAATTTTCTGACACTGTATTACAGGTCTTTAGCGATTATTTTTCGTAAGCTAGCTCAGGGCTGAAAATGCAACTCATTAAACATGAAGAATCTTTTTCGTGAATAAGAAACATTTTCCAAATATGAATACAGTCGTATCATTAAACTTTTCATTTCAACAGACATACGCAATATTGTCTTTTCTCCGACACATTCACAAAGTGCCCGTGATACAAACGTTGTGTGGCCTTCTATTTCGGAATGATGCGGAAAGGCAATCTGGTTAAAGCGCCAGCTGCTGCTGATGCATCATGATATGTCACATGAAGCGTCGCCACGCTGCATGCAGCTGGTGACGATGATGGAATTGCGGTGTTGGAAACAGCCATCCATTAAACGTGGGTGGTTAATCAAGACAGCGGGAAACAAGGAATAATTGTTTGGGAATTAGGCTGCAAACTGCCTCTCAGTTTCATCTCAAAGACTGTTTATAATTTTTTTTGTCAAGTAACAATTAGAATTAATTTACACCACTCCGCATGGACTCTCTTCCACCTTGAGTTGCCCGTGGCAAGAGGCGAAGAGCTGGTGTGGGCATAACGGTCGCTCCACGACTCAGCGCTTCTATGTTGGGGTTCACCCCGATAGACAAGAGTGTAGGAAATCCTGGTCCACCATCCAGCGTCTTAGGGGGGGAAGCGGTGTGCCATCAACATTGTGTATAGTTATGATGGAGCACTACTGACCTCAACCCGGGACATTGAGAAGTGGTGGCCAGAATACTTCGAAGACCTCCTCAATGTCACCAATACGTATTCCTCTGAGGAAGCAGAGCCTGGGGGCTCTTGAGTGGGCTTTCGTATTTTGGGGTTGAAATCACTGAGGTGGTCAAAAAGCAAGGCCTTTGGGTTGGATGAGATCCGCCCAGAGTTCATTAAGGCTCTGGATTGTGTGGGCGTGCCATGGTGGACATAGTTGACACGTCTCTGCAACATTGCGTGGATATTGTGACTGGCAGACTGAGGTTGTGGGGACCGGAGAGTGCGTTCCAATTACAGGGGTATAACACATCTCAGCCTCCCTAATTAGGTCTATTCGGTAGTACTAGAGGAAGGTCCGTCAGGAAGTCTAATCTCGGAACGAAGCGGAGCAGAGTGTTTTTTGGCCGTGGAACAGTGGACCACATTCTACAGGATCTTTCAAGGTGCATGGGAGTTTGTCTATCCGGTCTGCATGTGTTTTATAAGGAACATCCCCAAAAATTAGTCTTTTGTGATGTTTGTTTTTATACAAGGCAAACACGACTATAAGGCACATTGCATTCAAAGTACAGTAAGAGCTAGGGTTGCCCGTTAATTAAATAAGTACCATTTCTGCATTGATTATTCATTTGAAATGGATCGCGGATCACAATTGCCTAAATTGGATGCAGGGTGAACTGAACCGGTATCACGGTAAGGAGAGTGTACTGTATTGCCAACTCGCACGAGATTCTGAATTGAATGACGAGAAAGGCATTTTGGAAAGTAGGTCGGTCGTCCTAAAAGATATAAATAAACACATGGTCGCACGTGTTCAACAAAGGTTGTGACACTCAATGCCTAGTTTTAGCTAAGAAAAAGTGGAACAAACTTTTACAGGGATTTTTAAATCAATGTCTGTTATTTAATTCCTCTAACATTTGTATCTGGTACATTTACTAAGAATAGTGTGGTAAGACCTGTCGCCTATTTCTATGTTATGTAAGCCCCTTGTAGCCTGTTGGTTACGATTTTGCACTTATACCGTCACTATTTGGGTCTGATAACTTGCCACCATTGTTATGCAGTTGTGGTGAACAGAAAATATCGGCTATATATGTTTAATATGTTTAATATATGTTTGTATAATTGCATACATATATTGATATACATTTCCATTTTTCAATACCTAAGCTGCACCGGAATATAAGGCGCATGTTAAAATTCTGGCCCATTTAAGGTTCAAGGAGCGTGTGTGTTGTGAAGAAGTAAAGTCGGACATTATAGCGTATTTCTTGTCTAGTTAAACAATATTAGTAAGATTTCCCATCTACAAATTGGGAGCATGAAGTCCATTAAAGTACATCAATACTCTTTGAGGATAAGCCATTAAGGGACAGTAAAACCTTGGAAATCAGGTCCCTCTTTCAAAACAAAATTGGGCTTCCATGACTTTTCTTCTAAGACACATGCAAATTCTCAAATCACAAAAAAAAACAGAAAGCCAGACCATTTGGTTGATACCAGCCATCTTGGTTGAACGCAATCATTTGGATTTCAAACTACATACACATATTTGCTTTTGTACAGTGTGACGTCTCATCTCTTCTCATTAGCTACACCGCTTATCCTCAGTAGGGTTGCGGGGGGGCTGGAGCCCATCCCAGTAATCATCGAGCAGTGGGCAGGGGACACCCTGAACTGGTTGCCGGCCAATCGCAGGGCACATGGGGACAGACAACTCATTCGCTCATTCACACCTAGGGACAACTTGGACCGGCCAATTCACCTGAAATGTATGTTTTTGGAATGTGGGAGGAAACCGGAGTGCCCGGAGGAAACCCACGCAAGCACGGGGAAAACATACAAACTCCGCACAGGAAGTCTGGAGCTGGATTTGAACCCACGCAGGAGGTTCCCAAGACATGAACTGTGCCGCACATGCGCTAACCACTGCGCCGCCGTGCTGCCCCAGTGTGACGTTCTGTCTCAAAATAAGCTGGCATTGCCAAAAGTTTTCACAATTCTGAAGTTTATATCATTGACGGAAAAGAGAAGGCTCGCTCTTTTGAGATTGTAAACATTTTAGGGAGACTCATTGTCAAGATAATGCACCAATTGTTGCAAGTCTCTCCAGGTTTAAGGACTCATTGTTAATTGAGAGAATAGAACACTACAATTACTCATGATACTTTAGAGAAGACGCGTGCCTGCTTATATACACACAAACAAATGTAGTTCTTTTGGTGTGGAACTTTGAGCGTATCACCAACAAGTTTGCCTGCTTATCGACTCGAACGAGTCTTGAGGAACCTTTAAAAGTGTCTGAAAAGGTCCTTGTTACAAATGGAGCGCCACCAACAAATCAACAAATAGAGGTTGCTCCTACTACACAAACTCTCCTTTTTGACAATGTAGCTCTCAGTGCACTTAGTGCTGTGTTACTGCTGTGTTGCTGTTTTGTTACTGCAATTTTACAGGCACTGCTTGGAAAGAAAAGGTGAGCTATGACATCAACAGTGACACACAGTGAGGTTATAAACCGTAGCACATAGAAGGAAGTTTTATTGACTTTCTTTAACAAATAAATAAGGTCCATGCGATGCTCCTTTTGAATAAAAGCATCGACACATAGGTAATCCTCCATTATCATGCAACTAAAAAAATATTGCTGGATGGCTGAATTAGCTTACTAACACTATCAATAAATCTATTGGTTGGGGCTTATGTGTCTGGCAAATCCGAATCCTTGGTCTCACTATCGCCTTCTGCCACGAAGCAAGAGAATTGCATGCCTCTGCAGATGCTCAGCACAACAATGTGTTTCATACTAATTGTGGTGGCTGTCCATGCGACAGGGTTATTCAGCCTTGTTCTAATGGGTGTTGCATAATTTTGGTCGCAGTTTCTCCAATAACTCTGCAAATGACTACATCAGCCCTTTCAAGCATTTATTATGCTCCACTTTGATTCATTTTCCAATGCACAATTAGAAAACATGCAAAGATTAACTGAAAACAATCAACATTAAAAAAATGCAGTTTAAAAACATGTGTTTTTTTGCAGACTCATTTTCTTAATACTGTTTATGATATCATGTCAAAATTCGATGAATTAAAAAACAAAACAAAAAAAACTGTGAGGTTCAATGAGAAGGAACATTAACGCTGAAGAACTATAACCACTCAACATATTTTTCATTTCATATTTCCTTAACAGGTTATCAAAGCTTGAAAACTATCAATTGTGTTTTTTAATAAATATCTCATATTTCATTGTGGCCACAAGACACTTATAGTTGTGAATGTAGAAAATGTAATTTAATTTTTTTAAAGTTCTCAGTGCGACTTGTAATCGAAAGTACTTGTATGTTATTTAGATAAATATTTTTAAAAAGTAACGTCTGAAAATGTTCGCTACTGAAGATGATTGCATTGTGTGACAAAAAGCAAAGTGTTGTGCCACCACTATACATTCCTGGCATCCAAAAATTAACAGATTTTGTAGGTGGAGAACCTCTCATTCGCAAAGCATCCATCCATTGCCAACGCCATTTGAAGTGGGCAAAAGATAGTGTCAAAGAAAAATCACCGAAGAAATATGGACTGCGATGACAACTTCTTCTCATTTCGCAGCTCAAGTTGCAACTGTATATTATCATCCCGCTGAGACTTATTGGCTCACACAGATTTGGGCATGTGGCAAGGCGACTACGCTTCCATCTGTTAACGCAGTGTAAGAAGATAGCGACGCTGTACTTTCATTACCACTTCCATTTCTTCCTGGAGCTGAGAAAGCCTCTGCTCTAGATGGCGTATACTGTAGCAAAGACCTCCTGGCATTTATTACCCAATCAATATCCAACTTAAATCTAATTTAGTGGGAAGTGGTGAACTCTTTTATTTTAACACATACACCTACACTAACACACACCACCAGTGTAGCACATTTCTCTGAAAGTAACTATCTAGCTACAAATTAATGTAAATACTTGCAAGCCGTTGCCCTAAAACTGCTTAAAAAGAGCCACAAAATAAAAGAAGCAAAAAAAAAAAAAACGTGTACTGTACTGTACTGTACTGTGGAATCAGGAAACCCTTCACATTTCTTGGCTTGTGCAATCTTGAGCGCTTGTGAACTAATGGTGGGTAGATCAATCCAAACAACGATTTTATCAATACTTGGATAGCATCGATAATATTGTCTTGGGATGGATAATGTCTTCCCATTTTAACTATCACTGTAATATCGTTGTTCGTGGTTCGGAATATTATCGATCCAATTGTTATTTGCACTACTTTATATTAAAAGTATTGTATTTTAGTTGTCTTATT
The DNA here is from genome assembly GCF_059441175.1 of Urocampus carinirostris. Taxonomy (NCBI): domain Eukaryota; kingdom Metazoa; phylum Chordata; class Actinopteri; order Syngnathiformes; family Syngnathidae; genus Urocampus; species Urocampus carinirostris. The sequence continues at coordinate 13,369,962 of NC_142349.1, read as the reverse complement.
GACAAGCATTCAAGGGTTCGTTACTTTTGTTTCTTTTTTCTGGTTTTACTCCCTTGACTTTTGTGTCACTACATTTTTTGTGCCGACCCTCAAAACTGCTTAAAAATAGAGACATTAATTAATTAATTTAAGAAAATGGATACACCTACCTATGAAAATGGTACACCCTTAATATTTCTTGGCTAGTGCAATCCTGAGAGCTTGCAGACTAACAGCCGAGATACTCTATAACCATTTTGCCCTCTACCCACTTGAATATTTCCTTCTCCATTTCTGGGTAATGTCCAAGACATTTTCTTTTTTTATCCGGGCATAGAATGGTTTTGCAAGAAAAAGGCCAACATTCAGAATTATTTTAAAGTAAATTCTGTGCTCACTTTTGCCTAATTGGTCTGGTTTTTCATTTGTAAGCCACACCCCTGCCCACGCATTGGCCACAATTCGCAACCACATTCAGTGTACATTGTGCATATAAGCTGAGTCCCTAATTTCAGTAGTGGAATGTGGCTTGGGTGTGAGTATGTACTTCAGGAAGAATACAAGACTATCAGGAGGGAGAATATACCCATTCCCATACTCTGCTTGAGATAGTGCCAGTGTAACTGTATTCAGTTGTATTTTGTTGGAAGACACAAACAAGCCCCCACCCTCCTTGGTGTTGTATTCAGCCTGAATGAGGACTACAGTATTGGTAAGTATCGTTAAATTACAGAAGGAAGTATAATCCATGCCCTGCTTTAAAAAAGAAATCGCACCATGATTTAATTACAAAATTTGATCAAGTAATTGCGTTCCTTTGTAACGCGGCACTACCAACACTGCACACGAGAGGACTGCGCCTTCCTCCACCACTCGCTCTGGCAGGGTGAAGGGGCCTCTTTCACTGTTCCACTCTTTTCACGCTGCAGACAGTTACAATGTTCTCCAAGCAGCCGGCGTGACTGTTCTCACGCTTTCCCGCCGTGACAAGAGGAAGCAGGGAGGCTGGCGGCCAGCTTTCCTTCTCTTTCTTTGCTAAAATAAGGAAGCATTTTCCAAACTTTTCAAAGAACTCGTTGGTCTCTACTGGCCTACACACTATGAGAAGCACTGACCTGAAGTAATATTATTCCATCCCTCCATTTATTTTCTGTTCTGCTTCTCCTCACTGGAGGCATGGGTGTTCTGGGGACTGCAGGCAATGGGTCGGCTATCAGCCAACTGCTGGGCACATGTAGACAAACAACCATTCATACTCACTAAATAGCAACCTAAAGCTTTGAATCCCCTAAAGATAAACATTTCAACAACATATAAGAGAGAAAGACTGAGGGTCCAAACTTCCTGACAAATGTGCTGTGTCTTTTTAAAATATTTGTTTTCAAAGTTAAAAAGCCCTGATTTCAACTACCACAGAAACAATCCTTCCTAATTTCCTGGCTACGAAACTGGACTTGCTGTGAAAACCTCTTGTATACATTGGCATAGTAAACTTAACTTAACTTGACTTTTGTTTTTTACTGTAAAAGATTGCATTATAGTTATTTATTAAAAAACACTACATGGTATTACACCATACTTTTATTTATTTTATTATTTTTTTTTTTGGGGGGGGGGGCAAATACTCAAAATCTCACGGCTGCTTGAACAGAAACAGTAAGTGCAGCTGTCATTGGCAATAGGACATTTTAGTCTATCTATTTTATCTACAGTAAGTTAGAGAGTGTCTGGCCCTAAAGACGGACTGACTAAAGGCCTGTACATAAGCACATCAAATGGAAATAAAATGTCTCAGCAAAAGAGCTAAACGTAGATCATAAATATTTTTATAATTTGTAAATGTCTTTGAATGTTCTGGATATGTGGTGATTTTTTCAAAAAACTAACTGTCAATTGTGCAGTATGACTTTTCAGTTTCCTACTCACATTGCAGGCATGCACATGTACAAATGCAAAATCGTCACGATAAGTGTTTCAGCCTGATTGCATCTCCATACAAGCTGTAAACCACCAATGTGGATGTATTTGTTTCTAAGTCTATTTTCTGCCCGTTCTGCCATGTTATTAACGCCAAGCAGTTGCACTGAAGGGTAAAAGAAAGAAGAAAAAGTGTTGATATTATCTTTCCAATGCGTGGTCATAATACAAACTCCCCCAACACGGACAATAACGTTAATCCTGTCCTTACCTACATGCCGCTTTTTGTAAAAAGTGCAAAACGTTTGGGACTCGGTGAAAACTACATGGACGACGGGATGTTGCGTTTAAACAAAACACAATATCCAGGCGGTCCGAACGTTGAGCATTCTGATTGTGCTGCTCTCACTTTCTAAAAATGGAAAAATAAAAACAGGCAATTGAGATTGTTTTATAGCATGGGAAAAGAGTCTGCACACTATGGCCCACGGAGGCTTATTTCAAACACTCAAGCTAAGTTTTGGTGCTCTCAGAGAGCTTTGATTATGGCTGATTTTGATCCCAACTGTGTTTAACGGTGGTTGATTGCAGATGAAAAAAAACCCACTACATTTGTTTTGAACTACATCACACCGTTGGGGCAAATAGCGCCTAGTGATTTCACGCAATCAGGGTCCAAGCCTGATTGCGTGAAAAAAAGCCGGCCAGTAAGGCTCAAGCTCTCCAACGGGTAAATTTATATACATAGGTTGGACGTCATTTGTTGTACCAGTGTGTGTGTGTGTGTGTGTCTGTGTGTGTCTGTGTGTGAATTCAAATTTGATTTATTTTCAATGATAACAATTTTGTAAACTATGTTTTCAACTAGATTAGGCATGGCATTTACGGATAAATATGTCCTAAAACAGCAAAATAAGACAAAAAGAACGTCAGTGTATATAGAGGTAGTGAAACCGGCAGTATTGTAAGTGCATTGTAACAACTGTAAAAAAAAACGTGCAAAAACACTTAGCAGAAAAAAAAATCAAAAATGAGTCAATAAATGAGCTATATAGACCAAAAACGATTTTGCTTTTTTGTTTTGCTTGGCATTAGTGGAGACACGGCATATTTTTTTAAGTGTTCACACAACATTGGTACAAACAAAACAATTATGCTCGATATTGGTGGGGACATAGCGAATTTTGTTAAAGTGATCACATAACAATGGTGTGGACTATGGGGTGCGAAGATGTCGCCAACCATTCAAAAACAATGCCCTACAGTGTACCGAAGCCTTGCCTCCTTTCCAGACCACAAATTCTGCCTGTCGAACATTTGGACTGTCACTTTCGCCAGCGTGAGTTTACCAGATCACTTAGACCTTGCCTGTCAACGGACCTCCTCTACTGCCTCTGGTGATCAAGATACCGTTGCCTCAATTTTCCTGTCTCATTTTTGTACCGAATATGGACCAAATGAACAACCTATTGTTGCTTCCATCAATCCGCACCAATGAGGAGGAGCAGCGGTTCTACACTGAGCTCCTCCCGGATGTCTAAGCTTCTCACCTCATATCTAAGGAAGAGTAGTTCAGAAGTTCAGGAGGTAAAGCGCTCATCTTGGGATCAAGAGGTCGCAGGTTCGATTCCTAGATCCTCAGAGTTATATTTCAAAGTGTCCTTGGGCAAGACACTGAATTTCCAATGGCTGCTATCGGTTAGTTAGTGTGTGTAAAAGGGAAAGTATGAAGCACATTGTAAAGCGCTTTGCGAGGTCTTCATTGGGTTGAAAAGCGCTATACAAATGCAAAACATTTACATTTTAACAAGTGCGCAAGATACTTGAAATCCTCCACTTGGGGTAGGTTCTCAACCCCAACCTTTAAGGAGCATGCCACCCATTCCCGGCTGAGAACCATGGTCCCAGACATGGAGGTGCTACAAAATCGATCATCGAAGTGCGGCCTAGGGTGTCTTGGTGCCAGGTACACATATAGATACACTTATGTTGGAACATCGTGTTTGAATAGGACAAGCCATACCAGGCAGAGACGTCCAATAACGAAACCCACCCTGGTTAAGGGGTGTTCCTCCCTATCACACACTTCATGGTCTTACTGTTATTGCTCAGGTAAGGGTTGAGGTCACCCAGCAGCACGAGGGTGTCCCTATGGGGTGTGCTCAAGAGCACACCCACAAGGACTTCGAGAAGAGCGGATACTCTGAACTGCTGTTTTGTGCGTAACCACATACAACAGTCAGGAGCCGTCCTCCGACCAGATGTCGGAGGGAGGCTACCCTCTCATCTACCGAGGTGGCCGCAACTTACATGCGTTAAGCTGTGCGGCAACCAATATGCCAACACCAGCTCTGCGCCTCTTGCCATGGGCAACTCCAGATTGGAAAAGAGCCCAACCCCTCTCGAGAAGTCTGGTACCAGAACCCAAACTGTGTGTCGAGGTGAGTCCAACTGTATCCACTCGGAACCTTGCACACCAGCTCTGGCTCCTTCCCCGCCAGAGAGGTGACATTCCATGTCCCAAAAGCTATTTTCTGTAGCCGGGGATCAGTGCGCCAAGGACCCCTTCTTTGGCTGCTGCCTGGCCCTCTACGCACTCGACCCCTTCGGCCCCTCCCACAGGTGATGAGCCCATGGGAAGGGGGACCCAAGTCGGCCTTTCAGGCTGCGCCCAGTCGGAAGCTGTGAACAAAGTCCCAGCCACCAGGCACTTGCCAGCGGACCCCATATCCAGGCCTGGCTCCAGATGGGAGCCCTGGTTACCCACATCCTGGTTACCCAATGTTTTGTCTCGTCATGAGGGGTCGGCGAGTTGCTACCAGAGACTTGAAACCCCAGACAACATAGCTCCTGGGATCATTAGGACACACATATCCCTGCACCACGATAAGGTAGCAGCTCATGGAGAAAGGTAACTTGTTTTTTCAGTATTTTTAAAATATATCAACGTCCATTGTTTTAAACCGATCAAATGATGACCAGGTTATACGGTGTGAGGGTTTCTTCAACATGTTCTTTGTGTCATATATATTGAGATATTTTTGTACCAAAAAGAAGAGGCGCAGTCCTATTTTTTCCAGCTGGAAGAAAGCTGAAGAACAAACGAACCTGGGAGCTTGTTCGTCAGCTTCCTGCGTCCCCTCAGTTTCTCCAAACTTTTTATTTCACTTGAGAGGGCCCTACATACACCTGTGTTTCCTAGATAAGGGAAAGGGAGTAAAACACACGTAACCAGGAGACATTACAAGCTTGTCTTATCTCTGGCTAACATGATCAGACTGTTTACAAACCATCCAACATTAGATGTCATGCTAACATACTACATGTTATACCAATGTTAATAATAAGCAAATGTGTGACAACTATCTGATAATTATTCCCACGCTTTGAAAGACGGATTGAACTTCAGTAGCTTATTTTAATTACTATGGTTTAAGTATCTTTTAAAGAAAATATGTAAATAAAACATCAATAATGACTGGAAGGTAAACATTTACATTTTAAAATGTGTATTCCCAGCCTTTAAAAAAAAGTTTTTTTGCATACTTAAGTGTGGCCAAATTTATCAAAAAATACATACTGTAAAATTTGGACTATAAGCCGCAACTTTTTTTCCCAAGCTTTTAACCCTGCGGCTTATGCAATGATCTGGCTAATGTATGTATCTTCGAACAGCCGCCAGGGGCGCCCAAACTGTAAAGGTGAGAGTGAGACAGGTGGAATATACATGTCAAGAAAGACGCAAGTTTAATGTAACTTAGCGTTTTGTTCATGGATAAAACTAGCATAAACAAACCCTCATTATGGAAAAGGTGTCAATTGAAAAGGGAGCACTTGTCGGGTCTAAAAGAGGTCAAATTAAATTGAGCTTACTTCACAGCGCTAACTACCTAATTGGGAAAAAATTTACGAGTATGTTCATTTGTAAACAGAAACAATGTGGCGAAACAAAAAGATTACAATAAGCAAGGTCCAATGACATGTTAAAGGTGGATTTTTATTTTTCTATCAGCATTATTGTATGTTTTGGAGTAAATATTTTACACAGTTTGCTTCTTTGGATTGTCCTTGATGTAACGAAGCCATGTTCCGGACATTCAAAGCAGTCGAAGAAGGCCAGGGCACATTTCGGTCAGTTACCTCGGCTTTATAGTTTTAGGGTATCTTGTTTGAGACTGACCGTGATATTTTTTCAATGAGTATATTTTGAAAAGGTCATCATATCTTAAAGACCAAGAGTTTAAGCCTTCCAACGATATGTGCCATGACGTATTTCAGTGACTGGTAACATTGTGCAGAAACATATTTTTCGATCAAAAGTCGGAACATTGATAGATTAAGGTACTGTATATTATTAACTCTTTCTGTGTACTATCTTTCTTTGTAAATATCTCATGTTTCAATGTGGGCACATGCGGCTTATAGTCATGTGTGGCTTATGTATGTACAAAATGTTTTCCTTTAAAAATGTACTGGGTGCGGGTTACAATCAGGCGCACCCTGTAGTATAAATGTTACGGTAAATACAGACACCTTTAATGATAGGGGTCTTCAGAGTTGTAAAACCTGAATAATAAATGCCCTTAAATCAGCATTTTGACTATATTTCAGAGTCCTAACTTGAATGTTGTAAATATCAAGACTATAGTAGATTTATTTTGTGGGACAGTAGTGTAATGTCACAGCACAATGGTTAATGTATGCAGAAAGCATTCGAGACGAGTAGGTGCCTGTACTTGACAAAAAAAAAAAATCCAGGTTAGAAGCCACATTAAACCGTTAAAGAATTGTAACATTCGTTGCTATCTTGAAATGACTGTTTTTCCGGAAAAAAAGCTGGCGTTAAACAGGGGGTTTAGACTTTTTCTTTCCCCAGAACTACACGACTACACAAACAAACACACACAGCCCGTGGCGTGCTGACTCACACAGACTATCAAAGTCGCGCTGTCCCTGATCCCAACAAAGACACAGAAATAAAAGTTGTATGTAGAAGAACTCGAGTAAAACAGCTTTGTTTTGAAAGCCTCGCACGGGGGCGGCGTGGTAAAGCTTCCATATCAAAACACTGCCGAGATAAAGAGCGGCTGCATCACTCAACCCGCATTAATATGCAAACATATGCTTGCCTGCCTTTTCCTGCGTACATTTTTTTTAAGCGTCCACATGGAAGCCATGAGGCTCAGGTGGGACCCGTGGTTTGCTAAACGCTCGCCAGCTGTTGACCATCCTGCCCCTCGCTCCATCCCACAATCCACAGTCTTCCCATAAGGAGTGCTATGAAGAGACATCAAGTTGCACTGCACTTTCAACCAACAGTTAGTACACTTTTTCCCCAAGTTGTGTGTTCTGCGTTCATGCTTATTTTTATACAGTGTACAGAGGATGACGAGCATAATAGTGTGTTGTAAAGCAAGCGTTCAGACACTAATGCTACTATAATGGGTTTGTCCTGGTGAGTCCAATACACAGTTCTTGCTCTGTTTTCTGTGTTCACAAGCTAATGTACTGGCCTAATGTTTTTTTTGAATGTATGATCAAGAATAAGTTCAGCACGGCGGCAGAGTGGTTAACGCGTGTGCGGCACAGTTCTGAGGTAATGAGATCAAACCTTCCTGTGTGGACTTTGTATGTTCTCCCTGTGTTTGCGTGAGTTTCCTTCGGGCACTCCGGTTTCTTCCCACATTTCAAAAACATGCATGTCAGGTTAAGTGGCCGGTCTAAATTGTCCCTAGGTGTGAATGAGCGAGTGAGTTGTCTGTCTCTGTGTGCCCTGCGACTGGCTGGCAACCGGTTCAGGGTGTTCCCTGCCCACTGCCTGAAAATAGCTGGGATGGGCTCCAGCACCTTCGCAACCCTACTGAGGATAAGCAGTGCAGATAAATAATGAATGAATGAATAATTCCAAAATAAGGATTAAAATTGTATTTCTTATCTGTGATATCAATGTTGTGAACGAAATTTGACATGGCACCCAAGAATAACGTGGTAAATACTTAGAAAAAAAGAGATGAAAAAGAATATTTGGTAGTGCTTTGTGACTGTCCGCAATTTAAGTGCATCACAACAATAATGCAGTTAGAATTATTGCAATGACATTAGTAGCAACATTTTTCCAAGATAAAAGTCGGGAAATTAAATATGAATGATAATTTATCAATACAAAGGGAGAATATTTATTTATTTATTGTCTGCTTTTCTAGGGTATTGACGGTTCTTGGGAATAAATGGATTTTGAGCTTGTTAGTCCTTCTTTTAAGGGACTTGTAGGGTCTTCAAGGGGGCAAAATGTCAAAGAGGTGGTGGTCGGGGTTAAAAGAAGTACATTATTTAAATGTATAACACTAATGATGGAAGAAAGGAAGGAATGAAGGAAGATTAGTGACAGTATAAAGATAAGAGCAAGCACGAAGAAACATGGATGTAGATTAAAAGGATGGAAGGAAAATAAATTGCATGGTACTAAGGAAAACCTAAAAATGAAGGGACTTAACAATGATGGTCAGGTTAATAAGCAAGTTACAAAGGGAACAAAGTTGGATGGAAAGGAGAAAATAATATTTAAAAGTAGGAAGGAAGAACACAGTTAAGAAATTTTGGTTAGCAAAAGGATTGTGAAAAAAAAACACATTAAGAAAATAACTAAAAAGAGGTAGTAGGCACGGCTTGAGTGGTAAGTGTGTTCGCGGCACAGTTCTAAGGGCATGGGTTCAAATCCAGCTACAAGGCTTCCTGTGCAGAATTTGCACGTTCACCTCTTGCTTGCGTGGGTTTCCACAGGCCCGCCGGTTTCCTCCCGCATTCCAAAAACATGCATGTCAGGTTATTTGGCCGGTCCAAATTGTCCCTAGGTGTGAATGAGCGAGAGACTTGTCTGTCTTTGTGTGTCCTGCAACTGGATGGCAATCAGTTGAGGGCGTCCCCTGCCCCCTACCCTACCGATGATAAGCGGTGCAGATAATGGATGGCGGTAGGAAAGGTAATCGAAACAATGTGAAAGATCCTTTGAGAAAAAAATATTGTATAGAAGAGGGTATATTGTTATGATGAAGGGAGGAAAGGATCAACAGTAAACAAAGAAAATATAAGGTCTATTAGGGAGAGCGAAAACAACAGAAACCGTAAAGGGAAGCAAAACAAGTTGAAAGTGGGGTGGAGCCATCGGGCATTTAAGAACAAAGCACAAATAGAAGGAGAGAGTAGTATGATCTTAAAATTGACCAAACACTAAAAGGAGAAACCCAAGAAATTGAAAGACAGGCCATAAAGATGCATGGTTATATAGAAAGATCGCATGAAAATAAGCAAGAAAGAAATGAAGGAAGGGAGACGTAAGAGAAAAAAGTTGCTGCCCAGCATAAAAAAATACTTCAAAATGTTGCTTTCATTACACAAGAGGTTGGAAGTACTAGTATTTGTTTTATCTTCTGCGGTGTCACGTGAGCAGAGCCAGTTAGATTAACAATGAAAACAATCATGAAAAGGCCTGCGGCGTCCGTTGTGGAAGGTAAACAAAAAGGTTTTTATCTCTGCAGGGATTTTTCGCCAACCTGCTGGCAGATACAGATAATAACAACAACGCTGCGCTCGCTTTCGCGCATGTACTTTTTTGTTCGGACATTAGCTCAGGGCAATGTTGAGATGATCCCGAAGATTTGTTTGTTTTGTGTGTCTATTCATCATTTAAGGGTGCAGTAAAACAAAAACACAATGTTTCCTTTTGGTGGGGAGGTCACGCTGAAGGAAAAACCTGGGTTGTAGCTCCATCAACTCGCTGTGTCACAGGTGGCGGCTGTATTGACGATGGTGCGATTGAGAAAGAAAGGAAGCAAGAAAGTGAGACAGCGCTTTGTGGCATTGTCTTTGTTCGCATGTAGAAAGGAGCACAAAAGACCTGATGATAGATGGACAAAGCCACAAGCTTGTCTCTCTTACAAGGGGAAAAAAAAATCAATGGAATGTTTCACTACGGACTCGCTTTGGAGGGCTTTCTTTGCCCTGCGAATCCACCAACAACCACAGTAATCAAACTCAGGCTAAAGTATCGGGCGCAAATCTTGTGATCAATCTGTCAATCGAGGGATCGATATGGAGAGAACGCAGAGGCTGGAGGCTTGGGCAACAAGGGTGATTGGGAAACATTTAAGTATCGCTGACTGCCCAAGTACTGTAACAAACAACAACTCCGGGGGTTGATGGATTTTGGTGTTGTTGGATCATTGATGAAGGTCTTATCGAGCGATGCTCTGTGTGACAGCTCGGTTAGCGGAGCATAGTAACTTCGACCAATCAATTACAGTGAAATTTCACGAGTTGATCCCTGTTTAATATATTATTTAAATGCAGTGGTGGGCCCTGAGAGCCAATAAGGCCTTCTCTGCTGGCCTGAAAAATATCGGAATCATCCATCCATCATTTGTCCCGCTTGTCCTCAATAGGGTCATGGTGGTACTCGGGCCCATTCCAGCAGTCTTTGGGCAGTGGGTTGGGGACACCCTGAACTGGTTGCCAGCCAGTCACAGGGCTCACAGAGACATACAGCTCACTTTCCTATTCACACCTAGGGACAATTTGGACCGGCTAATTAACCTGCCTTTTTTTGGAATGTGGGAGGATTCCGGAGGAAAGACACACACAAGCACGGGGAGAACATACAAACTCAGCACAGGAAGGCTGATCCCATGACCTCAGAACTGTGCCACAGAAGCAATAACCACCAGCCATTGTGAATCATGTATTGTTAGCTATGCTTTGTTCATCAATACCTGTTAATTATTTGCCGATGCTGTTTTACTTGGGCTTTGTCTAAATAAAGCCACAAATGATAGTAGACATAAAAGCGTCCTTTAATTAATTTTCCCCTGCGCTGCTTCAAGACGTGTGCTTTAATTTCTCAACATTTAACACAAGGGTATCCAAACTTTCAAGAAAGCTGAAAATGTGTGAGGGCCAACTAATCAGCCTGGCATTCTTTGAACAATTTTCAATAAATTCACTCTCTAAGACAAGTTTGCAGGGCTTGGCAAGAAGCGTCGCAACCTCGTAGCTTACCTTTGTAACATTTTCCTTTGACTCTTGTGAAAGTACTGCTGTGCTGTTAAAACAGCTTCCAGTTGCGTCATCTTTTTACATCGGTCGTTTCCAGTGAGCTCTTTGTAGTGAGGAAGTTTTGTCTGGCAGTGCCTTTTGATATTATATTCTTTGAAATCAGCCACTGACCCTTGGCAAATTGATCAAACGCAAATATTTCGGATTTTGTTGAAAACATACAATTTCGGCTTAGCTTGGAAGCAGCGGCCCTCACAGGTAACATTCCTTTATTTATTTCCAGTCACCACGTCGGAAACGGTTTGGGCTAAAAACATTCACAGAGAGCAAGGTGAAATGGTGACTTTTTTGGTACAAATGTAATTTATACTGTGGTCAACATTACTGGATGGGCATATATTATTCATTTTATGACTGAGGCCTCGGGCCAGTAAAAAAATTGATCACGGGTCGTAACTGGCCCCCAGGCCGGACTTCAACTAATCACATTTCAGGATTACTTGGTCATTCGGCCTGTAATATTATGTTTGTCAGCCCCACCGTGCAGGATTCAAGTCCAGCTACCGGCCTCCCTGTGTGGAATTTGCATGCTCTCCCCATGGCTGCGTGGGATTTCTCCAGGCACTCTGGTTTCCTCCCATATTCCAAAAAACGTGCATGACAGGCTAATTGGCGGGTCCGAATTGTCCCTAGGTATGAATGAACGAGAGAGTTGTCTTTCTCTGTGTGCCCTGCGACTGGCTGGAAGGCAACCAGAAGGCAACCGGTTCAGGGTGTTCAGCCAGTGCCTCATAGTGCATGCATGATAGCGTGTACAGAGGTGGCAAAAAGATAAATACATGCAATTTATCTTGCAGCATCCTGTTCATTTATTGGCTTTGCCGGAGCTTCAGATTGCAGCTTATAGCAAATCCTTGACGACATTCAAAAGCCTCAAGCATCACCGCAGGAGTTAAAACGACAGAGACGGATTGCGTGGTCATCACTACAATTCTTCTCAGCTCTTAACACGGGAAGACGATTAATATTCGAGAAATGACAGGAACCCGTGTCCTCTCGCTGACCCGCCGCTTTTGCTGCCTTGTGATTGCAACGTTCCCCGAAGGAGGCCAAGAGCCGCACAGGGAGTTTCCTTTCCTGCCGCTGATCAGAAAGCAGAAAAACTTAACCCTAATTACACTCTGGTATCCGCTGACTGCAGATTAGAATGACCCTAAAATGCAGTTTTTAGCTGGAATCAAACAGATGGCTCAAATAACTTGGGATCATTTTTGTGATGCAGCGTTGACTGGAAAAGGCTCACAGGGAATTGTTTTTTCCATGGTCATTTGGTCACTTGTGTTTAGGCTGAATTCATGAGGCTCAATAATTTCCATGAGAGAATGGAAACAGCTTGATTGTGTTGTTTGTGATGTCAGAACACTTAACAAAAAGTGAAAGAGTAAGCGTGAGTCAGCCATTAGAATGAGCCACAAATAGGGCCATGTTATGCTGGGCTAGGTTAAGAGTGTACTGTGATGTTAATTTGTATATTTTGATACCAAGTAACATGAGGTGAGTTGTTTTGGAAGGTACAGTTATGGTGATTTGTTAATTGATTCTTGAATAGTAACAATTGATAGCAATGCTATTTGATATTTTGATGTTAAAGAGATATCACGTGATTTAGTGAGACTTAATGCCAACAATTAAATTGTCTCATGTGAGACTGACATTTATCATTGATTTTGCAGATAAGCTAGAACAACAAAAAAACAAAAATATATAAAACAAATATGTAACACCAGCTGGAGCTAGCCCGTCCACCTGGGTCCAGATACATTTTCATCGACCCAGCCATTCTGAGTCTTGGTGTTGATTGAAGTAGATATGAAAGTTGCTCAAAACTTCAACAAACCACCAATGACATTGAACCTAATTTATGTAGCAGAACCATGATTGGTCCTTACATGGCTTGAGCAATTGTGCTGTCATCATCAGTTGATAGCAGATCTCAAAATGTTCTAATTATTAACGATACTGTTCGGAAATTGTATCCATTGATTTCAATTTTAATAAAAGAGTCTCGGGCCTGGGTCTCGTGTAAATCAGTGGCATTTAATTAAAAATTCAGCCCTCCCATAACGGTTGTTAGTGGGTCTGAATGCTCCTGCTGATGTTCGTGGAAGGAGTACATTATCCCAATTATGTTCCTAATTTGGTGGTTCCTTCAAGACCTGCCTAAACCTGCAGAAGTAGACTATTTTGAAAAGTCCATATTACAAGTAGTTAAAAGGACTTTGATCACTAGATGTCGCTGTATTGTGTAATGCAATCAAAAATGAGCGCTTCAAATCGCAAGGAAGAATAACCAACTATGGAGACTCAAGGTGACCAAACAGCATCAATTTTGTTAAGAAATTGTTGCCCGGCCTTTTACAAGGTTTTGGGTTCTAGAGGTACCTGTAGCAGCAAAATGGGAGACAATCATGTCTGTTACCTTTAGGTGACACTCATGTTATGTACAACAAGTATATTTGAGTACGCATTTTCATATTCATGTGTAAATTAGCTTATTATTTAATATTTTAAGAAATTACGTTTTAATATCACTTGGGGGCGCAATGTCCCTTTCAAAATATGAGTTCTGTCAAGAAAATCTCGATGTTCTTCATCTATGATTGTACTTTTAATAAAGCACAGGTGTCCATATTGGCTGATGTAAGTGAATATTGTCTTTTCTATTGTGGAATTATTTTTGGGCATCTTCATAAGTAAGTGTAAGGGAAATTATAGTTTGATTATAGTTTGAATGGGCCTTTGTATGATTTTATCCTGAAAAGTACCTTAACGAAGCCAAAGATTATATCCAGGTGCTGGTGTATTCTTACAATTGAATCATCTTGGGGACAGCTATCTATTAATCAAGATGTCCTTCACTTTAGTGCCGAGAAAGTCTGGTCAAAAGCCGTGAGCGGCTTGCTTCCATCGTCCAGCGAGCACCGGATCGCTGGCATTTGTTTTTCCTCTATATCTAAATAGACTTGTGAGTAAACATTACGCATCTGGGTCCTCTTACTGTTCTGGTCCTGACACGGTGTGGATGCTGGGTGAGCTTTCACAGCGCCACATGCTGGTAGTGGTGGAAAGAAGCACAACAGTACTCTCCTGTGCTCAAAAGAAGGTGCACAATAAAAAAATGTATCTTAAAGCAATTTCCGGACATTTATCGACATCCGAAAAAAATGTGTGTGTATACCGTTGTTCGTAACTTGAACGTTCCCATAAGAAGGTGAGCGTCTGTATCGCCCACCCCTACTCAATATCCATTTGACTTTGACACCCCTGATTTTAACAATTCCCACTACTCCAAAGGCCTTAGATTGGTCCACTACATCAGAATTGCGAACTAATATTAATGAGATAAGGGCTGGGTATTTCCTGAACCAACAAACAGTCTTAGCACCGTGAAAAACTAAGGCTACTGTGACAGTAATTCAATGGATCACCCAGACCTAAAAAAGACAGTTCTCGTAGTCATAATTTTACTAGATAGACACAGAAATGTTCCATAAGAAAATGAAAATTATTTGCTCCCATGCTAGTCATGCTCTTGAGCTTACCACGCTTGAGCAGCAGCGAGAACATGGACTCTGACACATACAAAGCCAGCAGCGGTATGGAGCAGACAAATCCTAATCAATCACAATTCAAAGTTGACGGCTTGGAATGCCTCAGTATCCGTCGGTTCCATCCAAAGGCTGGTATTATTGCTCTTTGGGTGCTCACATTTAAATATATTGTAGGGAGCCATAACCTGAAAAGACTCTCCAAAGAACAATGATGCTGATTAGTGCGTCCGTCTCCTATTTGGAGGCTGACGTGAAATAAACGAGCTCTCATTCAAATTCTCTGCCTAGTGCGCGTTAGTGTCTGACTTCATTGTCACTCCCTTGAATGCACTATTTCTGGGCAAGAAAGTGATCGGTCAGCGTTAGCACTTAATGAGCTCCCTGCGGGCTTCTGTGCAACACTTTAATACACTTAGGCCACTCTGGTGCATCCATTTCAAAACAAGCTTTTGTAGAAAAATCTTCACCAAGTCGTTTGAGTGACCTTCATTGAGATTAGCCTGGGTGCTCACGTGGTACGAGAAAAAAAAACATTTGAAATAAGTTAAATCATGTTTATTTGTATTACCCTTAACCACAAATGCCTCAAAGGGCTACACAGAGCATCCCTTGATCTGGAACCTAGATGAGGGCAAGGGACAACTCAAAAACAACAGCATGAGGAAATGAAAAAACCTTGAGATGGTAATCACCCTCCTTGGACGACCAGGCTGCAATGGATGTTGAAAGGGCATCAACTGACAATACACAGACATCATAAACATTGCATATAGGAAGGAATAATGCCCAGTTGACAACTCCCTGTCCAAAAATCTTGACTGGTGCAGCAGGTTCTAGAGGATGGCATACATAAGGGTCCAAGTGATAAAACAATGGCTCAAAATGCATGCAAAGTGCAACAGCCAGGCTTCTTCCTCAAGGACGAGAGTGTGAGGTCAACATCACTCATAAGCAATAGAGTATAAGTGTGTCTTTAGCCAAGAGAAATACTTCCACTGATCGTGGCAGATCGTATCTCAGAGGGCAGATAATTCCACAGAATTTGGGCCCGAATGGAGAAAGCTCTCAAACCCGCCGATTTCTTCTTTGCTCTTGGAATCACTGTTAGACCAAGATTTTCAGACCAAAGACTCAGAGCAAGAACATAGGGGCAATTCAATCAGAGATATATGAGGGGGCATGTCCATACAACATTTCTATTTTACCAAAAAATGAATTAAGTTTTAACTTTCGAGTTTTTCCTCGGTTAGAGTTTTATGAATATCAATCACACAACCAAGCATGCGCATCTAAAATGACCCCCTGATTCCAGTATTTCATTTAATGGTTTGAAAGACAGCTTATATGTGAGTATATACGGTAGGGAGAATATCAGCAAGGAGAAATTATGCATTTTTGTGTTCTGTGCTTGAGTTCTAGTATGTAGGTAGATACTGTATGAACAGGGTTGGGTTGGGTTACTTTAACTTGATTACTTTCAATTACTCCAATACCAAATATGCTAATAAAAGACAAAATAAACTAAATATGAATACAATTATGACTCACAACACGTGGTAAGCTTTCTCTCCTGGCTTTGATCTCTTTGATCTCCGGCAAAACTAACATAAAATGCGACAGAAACAAAATGAAAATAAATCCAAACAGCTTTCCAACATCATTTTTGCCGTTCCATGTATTCCGTTACTCCCCAAGCCTGCACAAAATTTAGTAATTTTATTCATATTTACTTTCTTTTGTCTTTTATTAACATATTTGGTATTAGAGTAATCCAAAAGTAATTGAAAGTAATCAAGTTAAAGTAACCCTACCCAACCCTGTGTATGAATACACCTAACCTTCTCAGATGTTGTTCACAGCGTCGTGTTGCTGGCAGATGAAGGGTTGCACATATCATTGTGAGTAAAAGAAGAACTGTTAAAGAACAGAAGACATTGTAATTGTTTAAAAAGTAAAAATTTTATTAATAACGCATTACAGTACTGATTACTAAGAAAAAGAATTGTGTTCCAGGAACGTGTTCTTTTGTAACACATTACCTCCAACAGTTGAAGATATTCCCTTCCTAAAGTAATAAGCATAAAAAACAAGCCTTTTGATATGTCATTTTTGGTTACATGGACCCAATTTAGCTACTGAATGACAAACAAATTATAAATCATGATGTTGCATTATGTTCTGGCGTGTTTTTGTAAAAGTGGATAGCCATGATTAAAATAATACCTAAACCATGCAAATATATTAATAATAATTATAATAATAATAATAACACTAATATGTGTACTGCAGTGGTGGGCCGTCAGGGCCTGCAAGGCCTTCTCTCCTGGCCTAAAAAAATGTCTGAAACATGTGATAAGTTAACAAGTTATTTACATTTTGTTCGTGAATAATTATTAAATGATTCCAAATTGTGTTTCAGCGTCCTTTCATTGCTTTTTCCCTGGTTGCACTGCTTCCAGGCGTGTGCTTTCATATTCAAGCATTTAACTGATCACATTTCAGCCATTACTTATTGAAAGGGTCAGAAATCTACCCAGAAGCCTTCACCATCAATTCTGCTGGCCCTGAGTGGTTAACCCATCACAGTTCAAATTGGCCAAAAGGAAACACCAGAGGTTTAACAAACTATGATTGGACAGGGGGCGGTAACAAAACTTTCACATAAAAAAGGGGTCAGTAAAAAGATCCCTATGTCCACTTCTTCTGTTGAATAGACAAGTTCAACCCTAAATTGAATAAAAACTTATGCCAGAAATAAAACTACTTTCCCTTGGATGTTGGTGGTGACTGCCTCAGCCAGCTTCCTCCGCTTGGGGGAAAAGGTTATTATTATCTCCTTGGTTTTGTCAACATTCAGCTCGAGAGAGGAGCTTTTGCAACATTTTACAAACTCCCGTAGAGGCTAATTGTGATGGTGTGCTTGACCTGACAGCTGAGATAGGAGGACTGTGTCATCAGCAAATTTAACCATGTGGCAATGTGGTTGGAAGGACCTGCAGTCATCCGTGAAGAGAAGATATAAGAATAAACATCCGCAACATTACTGAAAAAAACAAAAACATTCAGATGCTGAAGCTTTCTATTTCATTATTTGTAAGTTCTTACTGTATTTCCGCTTGGGATATGAATTTTTTTTTCATATTGAAGGTTTTCTTATGTCAATTTAAGTCGGATCCCTTTACACTTCCCGTGGTGTGGCCATTTCTCTCCAAGCCAACAAATGTTTCTACCTGGTCTTGAACTGGGGACCTTTCTGTCAGAGCCAGAACAGACCGTAGACCCAAACGTGTAACGTTTCACTCCAAGCTTTACTGCGGAAGCGGAAAAATCAGGCGCTGGAAAAAAACGCCAGCGATTCGTTGATCACTGTGCAGGAGAAGCAGGAAGCCTACAAGATCGGACCGTGGTTGGAGGGTGTAAATGAGTCGAGCAGCCGGGACGGGAGATCGGAGCGTGGTCGGTTGGTAGAAACAGGTCGGACAGCCGGGATGGGTGATCGGAGCACGGTCGGTATACAGAAGTAAGTCTGGCAGCCGGGACGGGAGATCGGAGCATGGTCGGAGGAAGGAATAGTTTCAGGTAGCCAGAGACGATCGGGATGCCAGGGGCAGACGAGTAGGATACAGGATAGGACGGGAGAGACGGGAGCCAGAGTCAAAAAGTGCTTGCCTTGCATGTGTGGATGTTCGCTGACGGACTGACCAGGAGTGAATAAGTGTACTGAAGTTAAATAGGAGGGGAACCAATCAGGAAACGAGCAGCAGCTGTAGCCAAACGGGCGGGCACAGGTGAGGGTAATGGGCAACTCATGACACATTCTCGCGTGTGAGGCGAATGTGCTAACCACTGTACTATATGAATAAAATGCGCAAGAAAAATGACATTACATTTGATTATGAGAAATGACATTGATAGTCAAAATAAAAATGTAATCATAATAATGTCTATTGTAGTCTATTGTAAAGGGATTTCAAAACACATAATGTGTCCTTTAAACTTCATTTTTAAAGTGAAGGAGTCGAGACGAATCACTGACTAGTGGATTTTTCAAATATTCCCAAACGAGATAGTATGTAATATGTCATACTTGTTGGATGAGTAGATAGCTGCCAAGTATTTTATAGGGGGTCAGTGAAGAAGGGGTAACCAACATACATTGTTGTCGTGCAATTCAGTTTTCATTGTGTTATAGCATGGAATGTTTTACGCCTCGCATAAAATGGGAATGCATGGGAGTATAACCAAATATTTTTCATAATTTTCATTTGCAAAATGTGACTCCCACTGCTCTCTTTTGTAAACTTTTCCAGTTGTCATTGAGGAAAGGCATCCTGCATCATCCCAACTTGCGAGTCCATGGGAGCTCTAGATAGGAAAAGCAAGCTACTGTTCCTTCATGTCCTAATTATTAGCATATAAAGACACCCAACAGCATAGTACCACACACTCTTTGTTTGAGTTCGGAACACCACCGTGCTTGAGCCTGATACAGTTTGAACGCGTTTTATTTTCTGCATTGTCAATCCTACAGTCATTATCAATGAAAAACACATGTTGTCGTCCTGCCTCTCACTGTCCCGGTGGCACACTGACCAAAACATGCTAATCCAACGGCGCCTTTGAATGGATCCTAAACAATTGCTTGGCATTTGCAACACTCGCATGAGATTTTCGTCTACCATGCTAGGAAGACATCAATTTCCAATCCTGAATTGTTTAATCAGATGGTGACTGGCAACAAAAGCCACACGAAAATACAACTGTTTTGCGACTGCCAATATTCTTCATGAGATCGTCATCTCTCCTTCACAATTTATTTGTTTCTCGCTTTCCATTTGCACGTTCGGGCAACGGGTCCGGAATCAAACCAATTACTGTAAATTCTGTATTAAAAAGCACACCTGATTAAAATCCGCATTCGCAAATTTAAAAATGCCAATGTTGCCTCCCTAAAATAAAAGCCACAGGTTTGAAGGTGGAATGTGTCGTCTGAGGTGTCCTTTAAAGTTGAAAATGTTTTTTTTTCCTCTATTAAATAAGTGTTGTTATTGCCCAACTGAGTTCAAAAAGCCTTTGTATAAAATAATCCACTCCGCCCACCTGTTATTATATTTTACCAACGCTGTTCCGGGATTCAAAACACATTGGTAAGAGGAAAGGGGGAAGAGGAAAGAGAATGATAGTTGGAGAAAATGCTAAGGTAGGAAAAGGTATGTTTCAAATACAGTCCAAACGCCAACCCAAACCCCAAAAAGTTATGAAAAAAGATGACTTTTTCGAGTGTGTCAAAATAAGCACATGCTCATGAATGATCTGCCTCGGGCTGCTATCATGACTTTAAGCCAGGAGAGGGCGGAAGAGAGTAACACATTTTCAAATTCTGGACCGCACTTTTAAGTAATAATAATAATAATAACAATAACAATAACAATAATAATAATAATCATAATCATAATAATAATCATAATAATAATCATAATAATAATCATAATAATAATAATAATAATAATAATAATAATAATAATAATAATAATAATTATAATCCATATGTATGTGTTAATAATACCCAACTGAGTTCAAATCGCCTTCATACTTTTTCCAACGTGCTTATGTGCTTTCATCTCACATTTTGGGTAACCATCCAGAGCAAACTCATTAGGTAAGAGGAATGGGGGACATGGGGGTAAGGGAATTGGGGGGAGTGATGCCGCGTCACCCTCTCTTTCCCCTAATTTGCGGAGGTCCCGTGTTTTTTGATCATGTGACCATTCAAGAGGGCAATCTTAAAACCAAGCACATACAATATTTACTACCGCATGAAAAAAAATGAGTATGGGGTTTGCGTCTTCCATATACTTGTCATTGTTCATCGTGGATTAAAGGAAACTCCAGTGACCTTACATTGACGCCAATGATACGGAGAGAAAAGATTATCGTTTTAGGTAGATACATTCCAATGCTGTTCAATTCAGATGTATAAATTGAGGACTTTATTTGTGTGTGCTAAAGTCGATATGTCGTGAGTACATTGTAGTGATTAAAGTACCTACTGTCAAACCTCCCATTTCCTGTTATGTATTATATGAATGATATTGGCAAAAACAGAGATAGTTTCTCTTGGAAAAAACATTTCTACACGTCAAAGTTTTGTTTTGCATGCTTATTTGTATGCCTGCCATTTTCTTAAGTATTTACACACAAAGATATTATAGTTGAGAATTTATTTTATAGTAAAACAATGTTCTGAGCCAGCTGTGAGGCGCCAGCCTAAAATGTAGGAGAAAGGTAGTTGCTAGTAGTCCGGAATTTAAAGTATTACACAAGAAAATCAAGTAGTCCGACCCACCAATCATTGTCTGCATTGAATGATGCGCCTCTTATATGGACCAAGGACCCCCGAGAGGTATGCCGACTCTGACTACCCGCCACTGTTTCTGGATGTCAAGGTCGCCGGGCAGCTGCCGAGACAACTCAATGGATCAGACAGACCCGAAGGAAGTGTGTACGGCAAGGCATGACCGCGGGATTAAACAGGGACAAAACATTCAATTCCCTTTTTATGGACGATGACGAGGCCAAAAGAGTCATCCGAGGTCTTGGTTTCTCGATGACCTATTCGAGAGCCCTCTAGGTCGTGATGCCGCTCAATGGGTCGCCCTTCAGAGCTAGCCAGATGTCCCGGTCTACCCTCAAGTGGGCATGAGTCTGCTTTGACATTGAAAGTCGCCTCGAGATGTTGGGCCTGGCATGCGAATGATGTTCATGCTGGTCATCTGTTGAACCACAGAAAGGAGGTCACATTCAGGCATCGTTACTTGTGTTTTAGGAACTTTAAGTATGAGCAAACACATACTTAAGTGTAACAAGTGCAGTGTTTTAGATAACTCATAATTGTGTGGAACAGTTTCTTATACTTTATTAGATTTTTTACATTGAAAACTTCTTAAGGTACACCACAGAAAAGGACGTTTCTCAGCAGTAGTTTAATTTTTAATGTTTAATTTTATAGACAGTTATTAAGGTAAACATAAGAGAAGTATGAAATGTTTTTTGTAAAATTAAAATATACAGAGAGTTCCAAAATTATTGGGCACATTTTGACATTAAATATTTTGGAATCTATTAAGGATAGAAAAAAAAATCGGGTAAATTCAGAAAGTTTGTAATCTCACTTTTGATATGGAATGCTTAAATATGTTTCATGTGAACATAATTTGTCACACCCCACATATCAAGCCAAATTCTTACCAAACGCTTCCCACCATTGCATTGTCAATGGTTGCAACATCAATTCTCATTTGTGCCTTCAGCTAATCCCTTACTCATGAAATAGAGGGCACATAGACCAGTCCTTTCACAAGTCCACAAAAAAGGAATTGCATGGTGTGATATCTCAAGAATAACGGATAGTGAAAAATTATGATGGCCCGACATTGGCCTCTCCTGATGGCTCGACATTGGCCAAAATGTCCTTATGAAGGCTTAGGGTAATTAGGGACATGTGTAATGATTGGACACACTTGTCCTAATTCCAAACCCAGTCGGTACCCTCTGTTGGAAATGGGGGCACCAGACCCCAACACAAACTGTCCAATCCAGCTGTCCGTTAGTGTTGGGTTCAGAAACTGTCTAACCCTGAGGCTCCAGTGTGGTGCCACCCCATCCTGTTGCACAATTTTTGTCACCAGACTCTGTCTTACTCAATTTAACCATTCACCAGTCTTCTAGCATGTTGACGTACATCTCACCATTGGTTGTTGCTCTTTCAAAGAAGAAAGGTCTGTAGACACAATTATTCGATGTACCACATACAATAACATCCTTGGGGAATCTAGCTGATGCTAAGGAAGGCGTCATGTGTAGTCATATTCTTAAGACACGCCAAACATTTTTGGAGGACACTGACGTTCCTTACTGGCTCTCCTGATAGATCTTTGGGGGCTCCGCTGAAAAGAAGTTCAAGCTTGTTCAATCACATTATCCGAAGTTGCGGGGCGTCTTGTTCTCTTATCTGGGCATATGCACCCAGAATTTAGCACGCATCTGTTAAGTAACTCATTTGTTGTTTGTTTGCATCTGTGCTGCTGCTAAGTTAATTGTTTGTTCTGTTTTTACTATCAAACACCTGCAACGAAGGCGACCGATGTTGCCAGGGCTGTTCATTCATACCTTTCCTGTAAGCCAAGGCCTTTGTTGACACACTTTTTTTCATTGTGTCAAAGTGACGTTTCTCTATTGATGTTCTATTAGACATTACAATGAAATCTCTGAAGAAATGTGACAGGTGTACTCACTTTTGTGACATACATAGTATTTGACAATAGCTACTAGCATTATCCAGCCTTAACTATGATATAATATCTGTTTAGCGCTTTTGAATATTTCGATTAGATAACATTAATATATATGTTGATTTTTAAGACCTAATTCCAAAATATAATCTTTTCTTCTGAACTATTGCGCTTGTTTTTTTCAAACGCTAAGAGAAGCATTTTTCACATCTCATACCAGCCTCTCCAGCAGCCTTTTAACAAACCTTAGATCAAAGGCATGCATCTAAAACCTAATCAAATCATTTTTCAGTCCCATGCCAGCGCCGCCTAGCCCAGTTTGAGGTCCTGTCTGAGAACTAGCAACAGTAAATAGATGGGTGGGGAGTTAGATTTGCATATAAAAAGGAGGAGTGATAAAAGAGTACTTAACCTGGACTTTCTCACCAGCCCACGCTCAGGCACCTTCACAATGACAGAAGGTTGCTTTTTATCAAAGGGGGATTCCATTATAAGATAATTGTATTTATGCACCGTAGAGAATAAAAGGCGTAACAAATAATGCGGTCGGCGGTAACTTGGATGCAAACTAGAGACGTTCAATTTGTCGGCTCGCATTTGTACCAATGCCACGCTCTCCCTGAGATGGACGCTTTGAACCCGTTGCAAACCTATGAGGTATAATTCATGTCCCGTCAATTACTGAGCAGCAGATGTGAATAAGCAGCGGTGGTGAGGGAGGGAGGCTTGGTGTTTTCACAACAAACCATAATTCTTCAAACAGTTTCTGTTCCTATCTGCCTCGTGATAACAGGCAACCATCAACCATGCAGTCAGATCTGGTACCCACTGCAAAAGCTTCTATCCTTGTTCTAGAAGATTTGTTTGTCCCTCATCAGAAGCAAGGTGAAGTAGTTCATGACATCAACTTGGCAGCTCATTTTTCCTGTCTGTCGCTGAAAAGAGCCAGGGCTAACTAAGGTTTGAGACCAGTTACACATCTGTCACAGAAAACTTTTGTCTTGACAAACTGAAGAGAATCATTTTTTATTGGTGGTCTGCATTTTGTATAGCGCTTTTCAAGTCAATGAAGACCTCCCAAGGCGCTTTACAATGTGCTTCACACTTACCCATTCACACAAACACACTCACACACCAATAGCAGCCATCTCTTGGTCCCAAGGCGAGCGCTCCTGAGCTAATGCCGCCCCCTGCACAACAAAACACGGTGTGCCTCTAAGTCCAACCTTAGGCCCCTGTTTTATTTGCATAATCAATGTTTAATTTTGCTGTTGACATGAGTAAATTTGCGTTTGTGATACAATATTATACACATTTTTGTGTTGCTTTAAAGGAAGAATGGGCAAATTAAAATCAAACAATCAGCCATTTTATATTTTTCCGGCCATGCCTCTATACAAATTTTCTCTAACTGATGCGACCCCCAACTCAAAAAGTTGTCCCACCTCAGCTTCAGAGGGACAGAATATATCATTTGAGCACTAAATGTTGTTGTACGGTATAGTGCAACCGAAAACGAGTACTAAATTGCACAAGAAAGAATATAAACTATGGACACTCAAAGAGATTAAAACACACCATTTTACTTCTCATTGTTTGCCTCGTCTTTTTGAGGTCTTTGAGTACCTGTAGCAGCAAGATGGCGAACAATTATGTCAGCTGCCTTTAAATGAGGCTCATATTTTGAAAAATAAATGCTAATTTCTCAACTGTTTAATTTAACTGTGTTTTATATGATTGTTCATGTATTTTTGCTTATCTTAAAGCAATGATTTTTTTTACCACTAAGAAGTGCTAAATGATACACAATGGGCCTTTAAAGAAAACACTATTTTAGTTTAGAAATGTTTGTTTATTGTTTTTATTCCAAACAAAATTACACGTATTCGAAGTGTTGGTTTTCTATTGAAAAACAGTTTTTACAACACATTAGCTGAATGAGTTAATGGGTCTACTCTTCACCTAAAATTGTTTATTTTTCGATGAATCTACCTTTTGAGCATATCTTTTTGAATGTATAATATATTTTATGTACAATCTTTTGACACAGTTTCATAATTACTTTGAATACTGTTACGTCATTTTAATATGGATCTATGGATGAAAATGTCCATCCATTCATCCATTATCCGCATCGCTTATCCTCAGTAGGGTCGCGGGGGTGCTGGAGCCCATCTCGGCTATCTTCTGGCAGAGGGCAGGGGACACCCTGAACTGGTTGCCAGCCAGTCGCAGAGCATACAGGGACAGACAATTTGCTCGCTAATTCACACCTAGGAACAATTTGACCCGGCCAATTAACCTGACATGCACGTTTTTGAAATGTGGGAGGACACCGGAGTGCCCGGAGGAAATCCATGCAAGCACGGGGAGAACATGCAAACTCCACACAGGAGGTTTGATCTCATGACCCCAGAACTATGCCGCACACACACTAACCACCGCGCCGCCTCGCGGCCCTGGATGAAGATGTATTTTGAAATTTCTCAGACCATCACGATATCTTGCACATACCTCAGGGATATATGCAGTTTTTTTTTTTTTTAGTTTTCCACTGTATGTCATTTGTGGACTAATTTGCATATCCCCTGGTAAGAATGTCTCAGATAATAAATCCCAAATGACAGATAATGTTTTTTAAATCTCAGGTTTACAGACTCATCTGCTACCAATTTGTTTCATAACAACATTAAAAAACGAAACCAAGGATTCTATGTCCAAACATTTTCACAGGAATTGAAACAAATGTACATTTTATAATTGGTTTTGTCATGTATGGCCTGAAGATGTTTTTTTATTTATTCTTGGAATTGTCTATTCCAACAAATTATAGGAAGATGTTCATAATTGTATGTATGCCTTCGGAACAAAAGTTTTCCCTTTGCTTTGAAAATATTACACATAACTCGGCTTCATCAACTATCCACTTGTGAACAAACAATGTTTTTTGTAAGATTTTGGCTATGCGGGACATGGTGGTTGAAAACTGTTTTGCTATCTGAAAAATTAATTAAACATAAAGCAAGACACTTAAAGACTGACGGTTGCAACACTAAATATTTGAATCAATGTAATGTTATAATGTACTTTTATAATTGGGTATTTGCTCTCCTTGTCACTGATTTTCAGCCCCAGGAGGTGTGTTTGTTAAGTTCCGAATACATTTTAATGGGGACATGTTTCAAGCTTGTTTTCTTACTCTGACCTTCTTCTCATAACAAACTTGCAAGAGGGATGATATGTTTGGTAAAAAAAACTCGACACCGTTTTGTGCTTGAAAACATTTCACGTAGCTCAAGTCACCTTCTATTTCACCTCAGTCAATTGTGACTAAACTAGCAGATTATTTTTTTTTTCTTCCAGGCCAGGATTTGACACACCTTTAAACTATTAACTCCCTTACAAGATTGAGTGAGTCTTGTGTCGTGACCAATGAAGACTGACATAAATGGCCAACTATTGGTGCTGACTGAAAAAAACATCTGAAGGAATCCGTCTCATAGATTGGGATCATCCAGATATGTGGCACCTCGGGACGGCGATACTGAGAATTTTGATATGGATCCAATTCAAGTCATAGTAGGGTAGTATCAATACCCATCTCTTTTGCCTGGAAATGTCATGATCATTTTAAACTTGAAGCCTTCCTCCTTTGAGTTTGCTTATGATTATGATCAAAACATTATAAAGATTTTAGAGCCTGAAAATGTCCTTTATTTTATTAGGTAAATACAAATGCAAACTTTATATGGGTAGTGTGTATTGTTTAGGTCTTTATAGTGGCAAAGAATGGTTATTTGTTAAAGTAAGGACATTTTGGTGTAGAGCAATCAATTTTGGGTCAGCATGCTGGTTTGCATATGGGGAAGGGTCTCTCTATCTCTCTTTTCTCTATCGATTCAATTGGTCAATACAATCATTTGTTCATAGAACTTATTGACTATACAAATTCACTACATAGATTTAAATTATGACTAAATATGCACAAACTGCCATATAAACATGCTCTTTTAAAACTACTCATAGGTTGAGAAATTTTATTAATATGACATAACATGAGCCTCACCTCAAACTTCAAAAAGGCTGTTCAAATAAATTGGAAAGATGATATTCTCCTTTGTGTTTTTTAGCAATCGTTTTCTGTTGCACTATACAGTACAGCGACATCTACTTGTCATATAATACACACTGTTCCTTTAACAGTATAAAAAAATAAACACAGTTCTATTAAAACTGTTTCAGAACAAAAGTTAGGAAAGTAAAACAAAAACCAAAATCGGCAATATAATTTAACATGGCGAACGAAGCTGGCATAGCCGCTAATGTGCGATTGCCACGTGAATGCCACGATTTTGGCGTCTGTGGTTTTTGAAAAGAAAAGAAAGCACAGAATCGACGTCGCCGTTGACTCGGGGGATTTCTTTCGAAAACCAGTCCAGGAAGGAGGCCGATTCGTCCTGCTTTCCGAGATAGGCCATTGTTGACGCTGGCAAACATGGCGGCACTGCTTTGTAAAGCGACCAAAGGCCGGGAAAACTAAGTCCGGCGAAATAACAACCTGAGAGTCAGAGGGCGATCGGGTGAGGCGATCAGCGGACGGTGCTGTAAGAGAAGCGTGGAATTTTCAAGATGCCGAGCAGGGATAAAGAACTTGGGGAAATTAAAAAGTCACCCGGCTTTCTAATGGACAGAATGGATATAGTCACTAAACAACAATCATGAGTTTAATGGCTGAAATCAAAGATCTAAAAAACGAAAACATGGAGAAAGACAGGAGGATTAATGCGCAAGAAGGACGCGTAGCAGAACTGGAACAGCCCACCAGGATCAATGACATTATTATCACCAGTCTGGACATCAAACCTTGGACCTATGCCAAGGATCAAATCTGGAAACCTTCACAAACTGGGCTGACAAAACATTTTCAACAATAGGCACCAAAACACTATTCATCTGTGGAAATTTGTACATCGATCTAATGAATCTGAACAAACATAAAAACATTGATGACTATATTAATATAATGTACAGTATGAGTTTGTACCCAACTATATTAAGGCCTAGTAGATTCACTTCACACAATGCAACACTCATTGACAATATATTTACAAATAATATGGAATTTACAAACGTCAGCGGATTACCGGTTTGTGATATTTCTCATCACCTACCAGTATTTACAGTGTATGATGAAAAGGTTACTAGACAAGAATCAACCAAGGATTATGTTTACAAACGAGTTGGAACTGAAGAGACTATTATATCACTCTATGACGACTTAGTTAAACAAAACTGGAATGCTATATATTGTACAGATAATGTGGATCGTACGTTTGACATATTTTTGGAAATAATTACCAACAAGTAAAACAAAAAACGCCCAATGAGACAAACTAATATTAAGAATAAATCTGTAAACCATCCATGGATAACTAAAGGTGTATATAATGCTTGTAAGAAAAAAAACACCTTATATAGAAAATGTATTAAACTAAGAACTGAGGAAGCCGAATCCCGATATAAAACGTATAAAAACAAATTGACAGGAATATTAAGAGCGAGCAAGAAATTATATTATACCAATTTATTACATTATAACAAAAGTAATATTAAAGGTATTTGGGATGTATTAAATAGTATAATGAAAGGAAAGAATGTAAGTAATGCATATCCAAACTATTTTATTGATAAGAACAGTGAAAATTATCATTCAAATCAAGTTGTGGAGAATTTCCATAGTTATTTTGTAAATGTTGGACCAGAGCTCGCTGCAAATATCCTAGAGTGCAGTTTTAGAGAGACTTTACAATAATAGACTAGAACCATTTGCAGATAAACATAAAGTGATTAATGAAAGTCGATAAGGTTTTAGAGCAAACAGATCAGCAACAATGGCTATTATTGATGCAATAGAAGAAATCACCCATACTATAGACAAAAAGAGATACGCAATCAGGGTATTTATTGACTTAAAAAAAGCTTTTGATATCATTAATCATAATATACTATTAAAAAAACTGGAAATATATGGCATCAGGGAAGTGGCTTTGCAATGGATTCAAAGTTATTTGACGGGGAGGAAGCAATATGCAAAAATGGGAGAGTTGTCATCTGAATGACATCTGTTGTTGAGTACCACAGGGTTCGATCCTGGGACCAAAGTTATTTAATTTATATATTAACAATATTTTTAATGTTTCAAAACTATTGAAAATAGTAATATTTGCAGACAGCACTAACATTTTCTATTCAAATGATAACTATATTGATTTGGTAACCTGTATTGATCGTGAACTAATTAACCTAAAAGTATGGATTTATATAAATAAATTATCTTTAAATTTAAATAAAACTAAAGTAATGTTCTTTGGTAATCGCAAGGCAAATCAAGATTTAGAAGTAGAAATGGACAGTGTTGCAATAGACATTGTATCAGAAATTGAGTTTTTAGGGGTCATAATAGACAATAAATTAGGTAGGAAAACACACATTAGACACATACAAACTAAGGAATCTAAAAGCATTTCAATAATTAATAAAGCCAAATTTCTTTTAAATTATAATGCATTGTATTTATTATATAGTTCCCTAGTTCTGCCATATTTAACATATTGTGCAGAAGTCAGGGGCAATAATTACAAAAGTTCACTACAGCCCCTTTTTATCTTTCAAAAACGTGCAATAAGAACCATACACAGGGTAGGGTATCGGGATCATACTAATATTTTATTCATGCAGTCCAAATTATTAAAATTGGATGATTTGATAACATTTTTTACTTCACAACTGTTATTTAAGGTCAACAAAAACATAGTGCCAGAAAACATACAAAAATTATTCACTCGGAAAGAGGGAAATTATAACTTGAGGGGCTGTAGTGAATTCAAAATTACAAAGGTGAGAACAACCAGGAAAAGTATGTGTGTGTCTGTGTGTGGAGTCAAACTTTGGAATAATTTACAAGATGAGATCAATCAATGTCCAACTATCCATGTGTTTAAATTTAAATACAAAAATTACTGGCGAAATACAGGGATGAAGAAAATGGGATATGATGGAGATTGGAAATACTGCGTTTAAAACTATGGTTAACTTGTTGTTATTGTTGCTATTATTATATCAGAACTGTTATTATAAATATTATGTTTATTTTTATTGTTGTCATGATCATTAGTGCCGCAGTGACATTTGGTAACTAGGCGCATTATGACATTGAGGGATGGATATTACGAAGACTAGTGTATAAAATATGTGATTATTGTAATTATTATTATTATTGATATCTGACCTTTGTAATAAGTATATCCATGAGATTTTGTTATATTAGACACAAGATCAAAGGAGGATTTGTAAAATGTATCCAATAGGGAAGATAAAGGGGTAGGGAAAATAAGCATCTGCATCTGACTACCCCTTTTCGAACATTTCATGTGACATTATTTTGTTGTTGACTCATTCATTGTTTTTGTCCTGTTTTTGTTTTGATGTTCGAAATAAAGTTTTCATTCATTCATTCAACATAGATACTGTATAACAAAGAATAGAAGAATAGAATATAATTTACTTTTATTGTCATTCTTTGTAACAATGCACACAGAACGAAATGTCAATACACCTGACCCGTACAGTTAAACTGTAGCAGAAGGCAACAAGACTACCAGTATATCTTCCATTCCACAATATTTTGAAAATAAAGTCTCCAGTGCAAGTAAAGCATAATCCAATTGATCCAATTTGAAAGATATAATGTACGTATAATCTTACAATTCACTAACAACATTAGTACTGGCTAGATACAAATGGCAAGACAGTATTGATTCCAGAACGATGGAAATGATCCAATCCAAGTACACGCTTGGTATTGATAATAATCGATTTTTGGATTGATCTTCCCACACTTAACGGCTTCATATGTAGCTGACCTTCCTAAACGTATGAATATGCAAGTAACTGAATGTGTTCGCTGTAAAATGTCTTTGAGTGTATAGTAAAATGCCATTATTTAAACTTAGGCCAATCTCTTAGCACTACTTTGTAAACACGAGGGTCATAGGGACACCATTCCCTGCGGTGTGTCTTGGGCAAATACAGCCCGGTGGCACCCGTCCCTCTCCAGGCCAACATGTGTTTCCACCTGGTCTCGAACTAGGGACCTTTCACGTGTTGGGTGAATGTGCTAGCCACTGCACTGCTTATTTACTGCCAGTCTTTTATCTGACTTTCTCTTTGAAGTATTTGTCACATGTTTTCCTCACTGCCATGTCTAATCTTGTTGTAAACAATGTTTCACTACGATTTTATCAATGATCCAAGCAATTCAATTCAACACAGAAATCTAATGCACTGGTATCAATATTATTATACTTGGTGCACACATATCTGTTTGCATACTTTGTGGTCAAAAGGCCAAGGTAAAAAAATATTAATCTTGAAAATGATAGAAATATGAGATACATGACAACAAATCGAAGGCATGCACAATTCGGTAGAAAAACAATATTAAAGCGGCTGACATAACACATGTAATCCGACAGCAGTGACACATCTCCGCCTTGAAGTTGTTTGCTTTTTATCTTAAATTAAGATATGGCTAACCGAGAAAAAAAATGACTGAATCTGTGACACGCGACATGTAGATAAGTCCTCACTTGACTTCCTCTTGCACAGCCGGAGGGCGTGTACAAAAGGTAGCTGCTATGGTACGTGCCGGAGTCTATTAGAAGACTATGTCGAGCAGGCACACCGAGATTAGTAGCAGCTGACTGATTCATAATGAAATTGTTGTGCCATCTTACCTTTGCTGTCACTGCCGTCCCAAAAAATTTAGTAATTTTGGCGCAGTTGGGATGTAAATGCATCTCTTTAGTTGACATCATTTGTTGCGCAGGATTATTTTAATCTTATTTTCACCAAACCCCACTAAAAATATCGAAGTCCGCCTGCAAGAATGGAACTACAATACACGGTGGGAGCCAAAATCATTCCATTCCTGTACCGCTGCATCTTAACTGGCCCAATGGGTGCACAGCACCTGGGGGCCAAAACCCGCCAAGGACCGCCAAAATGGAATGTGGCCCTGTGTCGCGCAGCCTCGAAAGGTCAACCGTCATACCCTGCAGGGACTTGAAACCGTTTGGCCCCGACCGCATGGGTCAGAGGACGGCAGACATAAATCACACACTGCTGATCAACTGGAGGAAAATGGGGCAAAATAAGAAACCTTTGTCTAGGTTAGAACATGTGACAGTGACAAGAAGTGACATTCAGCAAATGCATACAAACTTACTTTTGAATTGGTGCATGCTTAATCGTGTTTAGTGAGGCTAAGCTTAGAGACAGATGTAAATGATTAAAGGAGCTGTACGGAATTTGGAACTTTGTTACCCTCTGCCACCATCTCCTGGCTTGCGTCATCATTGTCGCCTCAGTCACCTCGTTCATGATGCATGTGTAAGTGCGTGCATTTCTTAAATGTGATCAAATAAACTCTTCTTTTTAATCTTTCTTGGGATTTCACTTGGCTTTTGGACTCTAAGAGAAGTAGGCCTTTTCTTACTTTAACCGTTTTCATACTTCACTGACAAATATAAATAGAATAAAAACCTGTTGGGATGATTATGACGTCACTCTCCAACATTCCCCCAGCCCCCATTCCTCGAACCTAAGATGTTCCGTGCCAAACAGCTCAATAAAAGTAGAATAAAAGCATATAGACACAGTGGACAATAAAGAGTGAAATTATTCTATCTTCACCTTTTTAAGGACACCTCAAACGATGCACCCCATCTTTATGTAGAGTGGCACCTTGTCTTTTGTGGTATACAATGTCCACATTTTGTCAATTGTGCTGGGATAAAATGAAAACACTTACAAGGAAACCAAGCACGATGAGTTAACCTCAGCATAAACAGCTCAAACAGTTAACAAACTGCCGCTTGTGGCAGCAGTCACAAGGCCACACGCCGAAAAGGAAAACACAAACCTCTCTCTTTGTGTGTCAGTGTGTGTGAGACTGCTGTCTCCCTTCCAACCAATAAATCACAAAATATTGCGGAAATGTAAAATTATAATTTGACTATTTATAATTTAGCAATTAATAAAACAGCTAAAATCATGACTAATTAATGGCTCCAAACTTGACTATCAAAGCAGCCTGGTTTAACGTAAACACATTTTTCAGACGTGTACTACTCATAAATATCACTGATGATGGTTACTATCATTAGTATATTAATAGACATTGGTTTGAATTGTTTTTGATGAATGCTGGATTAAAAAATAAAGGTATGCTGTCTACCTGTGTTGCTTTGCCGTATGAGCCACGATTCTGCAAATGATTACAAGTAATTCAAGCTATAATATATGCGTTAAGTGGTAGCGTTATGGTAGTGTATTTTTAGGGCAATTTAATGA
Source organism: Urocampus carinirostris (assembly GCF_059441175.1). Lineage (NCBI taxonomy): Eukaryota > Metazoa > Chordata > Actinopteri > Syngnathiformes > Syngnathidae > Urocampus > Urocampus carinirostris. Next base: position 13,336,703 of record NC_142349.1, on the reverse strand, counting down.
GCTTCAATTGAATTCATTCAGTTATTTTTCAAACTTCATATCCTCACTATGGTCATGGGGGTGCTAAGCCCAACCCAGCTGACAACAGGCAGTGGGCAAGTGACCTCCTAGACCAGGGGTCGGGAACCTATGGCTCGCTAGCCATATATGGCTCTTTCTATGAATATCTATGGCTCAGAGACAAATTTAATTGCATGCAAAATTTCTCCATCTTGTTCGAAACTTGAGTTGTTCATCCTATTCAGGTACACGCAAATCCAATCCAAAGCGAAGTGTCCGATGTTACTTCGCAGTATATATAGGGCACGTTTTTCACTACAATTTACAGTCAAGGTGTCACACAAAAAAGGGGGGAAAAAACTCGTTTTGGCTGTACAACGCTAAAGAATCCTTTATATAAAAGTTCACTATATAATCTGTGTTCAGTGTTCAGATACCTTATGATGAATCCACAGAACACACTGTAAATACGCCAAAACACCGGAAGAGAACTTAGTCTTTTGATTGGGTGAGTGGGAGGGATGGGTGGAGCCGTGCAAAAAGCGCAAGCACTCCCTCCCATCTCTCGCCCTACGCCATCTGCGCCAAAAGTGAGCTCATCAGGCTCCCTATTTGCAGAATGTTGTGACGTTTTTACACAATAACTGCTTGCATCTGGTTTTGAAACCAATATGTATGAAAAAAAAGGGTCAAAAGGAGTTTAACCGATCTTGAGTAATTGCAAGAAAGAGACAAGTTTAAAGTGGTATGTTTGTTGATTTTGGGACAGGGGCTCTGGCATTGTTCTCTTTTCATATTTTTTATCAAATCATCAAAAATAAATGTGCTAAAGACTAAGCTTTTGTCTGGGGTGCGGGTTTAGCAATTTTGTAAATTTGTCTCATAATATATGGTGTGGCTCTTTCCCAAAATAAAATTAATATTTTTTGCTTTTATGGCTCTTTGAGTCAAAAAGGTTCCCGACCCCTGTCCTAGACCAATTGCAAGCTAGTGTACTCAAACTTCTTGCATTTATTTCTGTATGTGGAGGGGAAACCAGAATGCTGGGGGAAAACCTACACAGGCACAGGGAGAGCATACAAATTCCACACAGGGAGGCACCTGGAATTGAACCCAGGACCTTTGAACTGAAAGGTAAATATGCTAACCAGCCAAGCAGCATGTTGCATGGTTTGTTGTAATACTTTTTTTTGTCCAATGATTACTTCTTGGTCTGTATTCGAACAAAACAATATTGCTAGATTTTGCTGGTTTGAATGACTGCACTGAAAAAAGTTTAATGTTGGAAAATAACTCAGCAACTACTTAACGCTAACAATACAATTAACTGAAGGAAATTGAGAAGACAAATAGCTTTTCCAAAATGTACAGTCCATTGTCTTTTTGTCAAACCTCGATGTAGTCAAGCACTCAATAGGGATTCTCCTTCATTTTTCAAAGTGTAGAAAAACTCTCAGTGTTGTCACCATGGCCCCAAAGAGAGTCTTTTGCTGACATTCAGCACCACTTTGTTTTCATTCCTTATGAAGTCATCGTCTCAGAGGTGATAAACGACTTCCAAAGCGGTAATTAAATGGGAAAGGCAACTCTTGCCATCTTCAACACTGATGTTTGTTACTTTTGTTCTTGTTAGCATCTGGTTGACCAGCAACTGTTGAAGTCAGAGATGAAAGCCATATTCACCTTGCTTACCATTCATCAACAAAATTATAAAAAGCACACTCATGCGAGTACATAAAAGCCCCATCCCGCTCTCCTCTTTCTTCCTGTTCCTCAAGCAGTCACATTTTCTGCCTTGTCCTCCGCGGTCACGGTTTGATGTCATAAACTGACAGTGAACGCATACCCATGGGAAATATCAGAGTCAGGAAGATGGCCGGTGATGTCGTGATTTATAACTTCATTACGGCATTTCTATCCCGGCAGGGTCCTTGCGAGCTGAGATATTGCCTCTTGAGGTATCTGAATAGTGCCATTTGGTAACTGCAAAGAAGTGGCCTTCAAAAGGATGTGAGGTTGTCTGCATAGTCATTGTAAATGACAGGTATTATTTCTTTTATTGTTTTTCTTTTTTAACCATCTTGTTTTTTTTAACACTGTTTAGCAATGTATGACTTTGAGTCTGCGGAATGTGCCATAGAACTTGCCATTTTATTGGAGACATGATCAGCATTCCAGCACATGGAGGTATGCATAGGCAGACGGGAAGTCTTGTGAAAACAGCTGCAACCGGGTATTGTAGGGTACAATGTTGGGAGCCTTCACTGGCCATGGTCGAGATAGTGATAAAGTTAGCGTTCATTAAGTGAAACTCATTTAGGAAAAATATTATGAAGTGCTTAGTAAGATGTCAAACATTTGGATTATAGTTGAATGAACCTTAAACGTTTAGACACTAGAGCTTTTTCTTTGAAAAATGATCACATTATGAATATAAGCCTGGTATCTGAGCACACCCCCAGTCCAGCGCAAGGTGAAACCTGTTGCTCAGCCTAGAGAGACATTGTTTTTGTCAACTGTGTCTTACTTTCGGGTGAGAATTGTTTTCAGCAAAAATAGCATTCATCATAAAAGGCATCAAAAGTTTATTATGATTTTGAATGCTTTTTAGTGTAAAATTGTATGTATTTAGCCTAATGGCTAATATGTGGAGAATTATTTAACACCTGACTATTTTGTTGTTGCATGCGGCCTCGAGTTTAACTTCATTACAATATTAATGATTTACAGCATGTTTCATTGCTCTGATAAACTTAAGGAAATACAATTGAAAAAAATACAATTTCACTTTTATTTTCAACAGTGGAAAAAAAAACACAAGAAAATGGAACGTGCATAACGTGCCCTTCATTTGTTATCTAGCTGTGTTTACCTTTCAGTGTTCGTGTAAAATTTGCCTACAACCCCAATCCAAGACATACCCAAAGTAAATTGAATGCTGTTCTTGAACCGTTTGGGGTCTATTTTGAGAGTTAACTGTTTAAATGCGAGGCAGGATCGAGTCGCGGACACAAGCAGGAATTTAAAAGTCTTTAATTGGAGATGGCAAATTAAACCCAAAGAGCTCCGATGGATGAAGGATCAAGTCAAAAACAAAAAATCACAGTGAAAAAAAAGGGTACTAGTAAAAAATAGTTTTACGAATTCTGTTTGGTTGGTTGGTTGGTTGGTTGGTTGGTTGGTTGGTTGGTTGGTTGGTTGGTTGGTTGGTTGGTTGGTTGGTTGGTTGGTTGGTTGATTGGTTGGTTGGTTGGTTGGGCAGTGTGCAGGGTTGGGTAGGGTTACTTTAACTGGATTACTTTCAATTACTTTTGGATTACTCCAATACCAAAGATGCTACTAGAAGACAAAAGAAACTAAATATGAATAAAATTACTAAATTTTGTGCAGGCTTGGGGAGTAACGGAATACATGGAACGGCAAAAATGATGTTGGCAAGCTGTTTGGATTTATTCTAATTTTGTTTTTGTCGCATTTTATGTTAGTTTTGCCAGAGATCAAAGAGATCAAAGCCAGGAGAGAAGGCTTACCACGTGTTGTGAGTCATAATTTTATTCATATTTAGTTTACTTTGTCTTTTATTAGCACATTTGTTATTGGAGTAATCCAAAGTAATTGAAAGTAATCAAGTTAAAGTAACCCTACCTAACCCTGTTAGTGTGTTGGTCAGTTTACTTTGGTGAAGGAGGTACTACTGATCAAAGCAGACGCTCGCTGCCTTTTACTACTCAAGTTACTGAGAAACCGGTGTGCTCCATTAGCACTACAGCACCCTCTGCCTAGAGAAGACAGGTTGGACCATCAGGGTAACACACTTAAGTTTCGTCCCAACCTGAAATAATTACTTCAAGTGCTTCCTTGTATTAAGTAATTGGAGTTCAAACACACAGAAATAGAAGGTTTTTGTTCCAAACATTGTATTTTACAGATTTTTATAAGGGTATGTTTAGGCATTTCCAAAAGTGGCCCATTGAAGACCAGTTTACAGCTATAAAACCTCTGAATCTGAGTATTTTACTTCGGGCAATTTTTTTGACATTTTGAAAGTGTTGTAAATGTTTGATTTCTTTCTCCGGAAGTCAATCAATGGTTGTTTTCTCTTGCGCGTAATAATAGTGTGTAAAAATAAATCAGGAGAGCCGTCTTATTTGAATACATAATCTGCATATTGGGTTTTTTTTCAGAATGTTATTAGCTAAAAATGGTGTCAATCATTTGAATCGGTTACAACTGGCTAAAATTATTTTAAAGTTTTCGGCTCTCTTGTTTCACATTGATCGTGATGTTTCTATGAAGAGTACATTTAGGATGGTGAGTCCATACTTGTCAACCTCCACGCCTCCATGTCCGTACAAAATACAAAATAATCATAGACCATATATTTTCATCTCATCTCATTAGCCGTACCGCTTATCCTCAGTAGGGTCGCGGGGGCTGGAGCCCATCCCAGCAATCATCGGGCAGTGGGCAGGGGACACCCTGAACTGGTTGCCAGCTAATCGCAGGGCACACAGGGAGAGACAACTCATTCGCTCATTCACACCTAGGGACAATTTGGACCGGCCAATTCACCTGAAATGCATGTCTTTGGAATGTGGGAGGAAACCGGAGTGCCCGGAGGAAACCCACGCACGCACGGGGAGAACATACAAACTCCGCACAGAAAGTCTGGAGCTGGATTTGAACCCACGACAGGTTCCCATGACATGAACTGTGCCGCACAAGCGCTAACCACTGCGCCGCCGTGCTGCCCCATATATTTTTTTATTTTTTTCTCTTCGGAATGATGCATGATGGGAAATCCCCGGGCGGCAGACGGACGCGCACAGTAGCATCAAACCGCTCGCTTCGTTTGCATCGAAGGAAACGATACCGAGATAGAGGCTTCCGCAGCGAACTCCTTTGACTTAATTGATTTGCCGTTCCGTGATAGTCGGTGTATACCGGATGGTACCCATCATTGACAAATTTGCGTTTTTCTGTACAGATTTCCTTGTACGCCGTACTCGTCTTAAAATGCATAATACACGTACTTTGTACGGCAAAACCGTACAGGTTGACAGGTATGTGAATCTCAATGATTTAAAGTTCCCAATGGGATGTGGCATGACCTATTTCAGTGGCTGGTGACATAGTGAAGACATGACTTTGCTTCTCAACAGGGTTTAATGGAATTCGCAATTTTGAAAGTGTTGTGTTTCCAAAATGACATCACAGCTTATCAGAAACAAGTCAGATGCATGAATTATAAGTCTTAATTGCTCAAATCCGTCGGCATTGGAATCCTTTTCAACACTACAGGCTGTGCCGAATTGAAAAAAAAAATCTCTTTGGGAAAATGTTTAAGTGTTACTTGATTTAGAAGCTTGTTTTTGGTTGACTAGAAGTATAAGTCACTAAATTCAAATCGTGGCAGTGTTATTACTTTTTGGACTTCTTCAAAACAGTCTGGCAATAATGGTGTTTTAGATGAGCACATTTTCATTAAAAAAGGTTCACTTTGTTGTTTCATTTCAGATTTGCTGTTACAAAATAACGATCCAAAATACAAGAGTCGCTGAGTTAGCACGTCTGGGGCTCCACTTTGTCAAGTCAAGGTCATGGGACAAAAGCTCGGTGACTAATATGCTAATAGCGTCGCGGTGAGCCCGCCATGTCTGACAGGTTGCATTTTTCGCAGCCATAAAACATTCATGCGGCGAATCAGCAGAGATCGATGTACACGGCCAACAACAAGCGAGCGGTCACCCAAGTGCTTGAGGAAGTGAGAGGAATTCATATTGCAATCAAACGGGGAAGAACATTTGCATCTCGCTGAACAAAACTAAAATAAGATGCCATACAAAAGGACGGCTTGTGATAATTTGCAATAATATTGTATATGTAACTTCTTAATTTTGGTGTTGAGCAATTTTTTTTACCATTCAAAAAATAACATACAAGTTGTAGGGCCTAAACTGACTGAATTTCAACTTGCCCACAATTTTATCTACACAGTGTGCTAATTTCAACAGTATGAATGGCATCAGAAGCATGCGTAGGTTATACCTTCTGCCGTTCGAGATCGGTTAGATTGCACCAAATCTCGTATCCTATAATGAATCAGAGGTACAACTAAATTGAAAAGTTCCTTTATCTTAACAGGCTTTGAATAAATTAACAGAGACAAACTGAGAAAGGATGTATTAACTAGTTGGGTCATCATGGCGATCGCAAATAAGCACAAAACTTCTTCCCTCCCTGCCCCATTGATGACGAAGAGACTTTAGCCTCCTTTTTTAGAAATAATAAAGCTTTAATGCGTTACATTGTCTATACTCATGTCTTTTCTTTTGTCACCACAATGCCAGTACACGGCATATGGTCTGCCGGCACACTGCTATATAGTGTCATACTGTGGATACAGGGACAAAACAAGGCCCCAAAAAAGTTCTCATCGAAGCCATGCCTGCCATCCAGTGGTGATTTATCATACCGAACTCGTTTGCAGAGGCTTGACACTCATATAAGAACTGCGCCAAAGCCTTTGGAATAGTTTAAAAAAAGGACAACATATTTTTACATGACAAAACATCCTTAGAAAAGGCAAATATATTTCATCCAGAAGATGGTAGATTATTTTGCCCATAAAAAATACCTATATTAAAAGAAAAGGTTAAAAATTAACACAACAATCCACCATCTGCTAGGTTAAATATACTCTTATTTTAAATATAAATTTCCGTATTTCACCCAAGCAACAAATTAACATTAGAGGGCTGCAAATTGATCTAAAAATCAAAATGATCAATATTAAGCAAGTACTTCGGATCTATAATATTGTCCCGGGAACGATACTTTGCTCCCACACGAATGTCTTCTCTATGCAGATAGCATAGCCCCTTCTTTCTCTCACCCAGCGCCCTAGGCCACTTTTTAAGTGTACGCCTGATTTGGTGACTGTCAGACCCACTTTTAGCACGCTTCTTATCTGACTTGCTCCTGCATCGTGCCTGCCAGCCAGAAGAGCGGGCCAAATATATGAGCCCACTAATACTAATAACCCTTACGTGACAGAGGCAAATACAAAGAATAGTGCGACGTGGACTTTTTTTAACTGCAGTAAAAGACATTGCCAGTTGTAATTCGTGCAGTAAAGTCAGCTGCAACTGTGGCAACACCACACATGTACATACACGTGTGAATAAAAATAACCCTGTCGAGAGCAATGAGCTACAACCAAAAATGTAGACATGTTATCTGTAAATCCATTGTCACTATGGAAACACAGAATATCAGAGACAATTGATACTTTTTTTTGACATACAGTACGTGACACTATTTTGAAAATATTGTGAAGTGGATGGTAGAGCAGTTGCCTTACATTGTGACATAGTCAGTGTTCATTTTACCTGTGAAAAGTGATGGGTCCCGAGGACTCGCATGCTCAAAAATCTATGGGTCCCAACAGAGATCTATGGGTCCCCAAAATTTGGTGTTATCGAGGTTGACATTGTAAATCGGCGACAAATATATAATATAAATAAATCTATACATTCATTTAGTTTTAATCATCATAGTTTATTGGTAATACAAATCAGTTATCACTTCAAGATTTTTCAGTTCACAACAATATTGCACATTATTCAAAATAATATTGCTGAAATAATTATATTAATCTATATTTTCATTCAGTTTTAATTATCACAGTTAATTGATAATACAAAGCAGTTATCACTTCAGATTTTTCAATTCACAAAAATATTGTATATTATACAAGATAATATTGCTGAAATATTAGTCTATATATTCGTGCAGTTTTAATCATTACAGTTAATTGGTAATACAAAGCAAGTTATAATTTCAGATTTTCCAATTCATATATTCTTTGTGGTTTGCTGACCCGCCACAGTTGTAATGCCTTCTCAAGGTCCAATCCATTATCATCCTCATAGCGTAACCAGGAATATAATTGAGTCCATTTTGGCAGAAAAGTCCTTGCTAGGAGTATTGTTTTGTTTGTTTTCTTTCGTCGAATCATTGGCTTCAACAGACGTGTTTTCCTTGCTTTCGCGATCATCCGAAGAATTTCTCCCCTGTTTTTTTGTGCCGGAATTATTGCCGTTGTTATTACTTTCTGCATTAAGTTTTGACTTATTACTGACACTGAAGAAATTACCAATTTTGTGTTGATTTTCACCTAATACTAACTTTTTTCGGAGCCATACTTAGCCTTCACCTTCCCTCGACGATAACCACCACAACAATGATGTAATCTCGAAACAACGAGATCTCGTTTGCCGAGATCGGCGTGCAGACGAAAACTTGAACCGCGAGACCAAAACAACAATGGCGGATCTGCCTGATGAAAAGTTTTTTTGTGTCAAAAAAGTTGCGTCCCGGGGACACACGTTGACTTTACACTTTGCGTACCCAGCAAAAATGATGCGTCTAGGACGCAGGGACGCGGGCAAACGAGAACACTGCATAGTACATGTATTTTCCTTACATTTTTGCTTCTTTGGTTTGACTCTCTTGGCATTTGTTCTGAAAAAAGTTTTTTTTTTTTTACTGATAACGGTTGCAATGTTTACAATAATGCCTAAAATATTTGTGCTGTGTTTATAGTAATAATATAACTGAAGGGGGGTGGGTTCACTTATTTAATGATCATGGCATTTCAAAGCAAAATTCTTTAGTTTTGGCTCAGTATCAATGGATATCACCCTGTAGTTACTTGGATTAAACATACAGTATGTTGATATTTGAAAAAGTACACTTAAAATACGCAACATTTTTCTACAAAAGAGGTAAGACTTTATTCCACTGTTGAGTACATGTTTCCACATAAATCCCTGCACACTTCGTAACAACTTTCAGTCTAACATCAAATCATTCAATAACATTCCAAATGCTTTCAAGCAAAATTCCTGAACCTAAATAAACGAAATGTTATCATTCATTCATTGACATCATCTAACCTCAAACAGCAGTTAAATATGCAGTCAGTAAGAGGAATAACAGATTTTTTTTTCGTTCAATGGCTTTGATGGATAAACAGTATCACGCTTGAATTTAAGGGTCAATATTAATCTTAAAATAAATGGAGTAACGTAACTACTAAGTCAGGGTTAAGTTTGCTAAAAGAATATGTGAGGTACAGTATGTTGCACTTATTCCTACACTTGTCAAGGACAGTTTTCTAAACCATTCTTCACTGTGAATAAATCGTTTGATTCAAGGTTATGATGCTTTTTTCTTCTTTTTTAAGAGGGAGTGTTGTCCCTAATTTAGCCTTGAGCGAGGTTCCTTATAGACGGAGCGGATGCTCGTCCTGACAGCTCCATCTGGACTCTCCGCATGGGCCTCAGATCACAGAGCGCACATCCGAGAATCCCTCCTGTTACATGTGAAAAAGAAAGAACCCGCTGCCCACTTGGCTCCGCCTTTTAACCGCCATTTTCCCACCTTTGATAGGGAAGCTTTATCGGCTGGGACCACGAGGGAGATTAATGTTTAACCCAGAGAACACTCCCAAGGAGATTTACTGTTTGATTCGCTTCTCTGTGAAATGTACACAATATGGGCTTGCTTCTGTGCGTGTGGCTGCTTTTGATTGAGATATGTGACGCTGCCACAGTTTTACGGTGGAACAGCTATTGCAGTGTCCTTGGGGGAGGTTGGCCGCCATCTCGCTCCGATTCACACCTACCTAGCTAGCGGCGTCTCCATCAATCAGACGCCGGCTCAAGCGTAAATCAGTCAGTGGAAGAGGCGACGGCAGCCGTCCGCTGACAAAACGGCAAGTGGTTCTAGTAAATCCAAGAGCCGGACCTTGATAAGATATCAGACCGTTGAAAGGAATATAATTTTAAATTGTTTTTATTGGCAATATTATATTAAATGTCTGAAAGATAAAATGTCTCTGTAGCTGCCGTGTTTGCCAGTTTCCGCAATGTCGTATTTGCATCGATTTATGTGGATCGTTAGCACGCTCTTGTGGTGAGATATGTAATATCTTTTAGATGTTAGGCTGATGTACTGGTATGCCTAAGGTACACATTCCTGTGACAAGATCAGGTGCCAAACTGGAGGGAGGTTGCTGAACTGCCACTTTTGTACCCTCTCCCTGTGACAAAGGGAAGGGTCCCTCGGCTGCTTCTGGTCCATGTTCTGGCAGCAGAAAGGTTCCAGTGCTGAAGACGAGAAGGCCACTCGGCCACTTTGGCCCCCTGTTCTGGCGGGGGAGGACAAGGACAATCGACTGCCTCTGTCTTCTGGCCTTGTTTCGGTGTGGACAGACGAGGAATTTCAGCCGTCCCCAGTTTTGGTGGAGAAGTTCTGTCTGCTTACAGCCTCCGTGATCATTTTTGTTCTGTTTTGTTTTCTGGGCTGCCTGTTATCCTGCCCTTGAGGTAGGGGTAATGTCAGGATCAGGCGCTAAAATATATGGAGGTTGCTGAACTGCACACACCTGAGCCCAATCTCCACAAACCTGACCTCAATGATAACCTAATTATAACATTTATATTGACTGGTCGGACATCATTGGTTTGATTTTTGTTTCTGGTTTGGATATTGTCATATTTGTTTTTTGTTCACCCCTTGTCAGTCCGTCAGCAAACCTCCGCACATACATAGCAAGCACTTTTTGACTCTGGCTCCCATCTGTCCCGTCCTGTCCTATTTCCTGCTCGTCTGCCCTGGCTTCCCGATTGTCTCCGGTTACCTGACTTGTCCTGATCTCCGACCACGCTCCGTTCTCCCATCCCGGCTGTCCAACTTGCTTCCGTCCTCCGACTACGCTCCGATCTCCCGTTCCGGCTGCCCAATTTGCTAACGTCCTCTGACCACGCTCCAATCTCCCGTCCCGGCAGCCTGACTTGCTTCCATCCTCCGACCACGTTCCGTTCTCAAGGGCTCACTGGTCTTCCTGCCCAGCGAGCACCGGATCGCTGTTGTTTGTTTCCCCGCCCCTGACTTCCTCGATTACCCAATAAAGCTTTGTTTGGGTCTACTGCCAGTTCTGGTTCTGACAGATGGGCAAGACTTTGGCCACCACTGCCAATGGGTGTTGTGGTTTAGGGTCGAAACACCTAATGATGTTGGTAACCACCTAATGAAATCAAATCCAGGACCCAAAGCTTAATTCACCAATGGTGAATATAGTATAGGCATCTTCGGATGTATCGTCAACAAAGTGGGTGATTCTTTTGACCATCAGTATGGCTACACTTGGCAATTTCTTGTGAACTGCATACTTTTCTATAAGCTGTAAGTAATCAATAAGTAATGCAATGGTTACTCACTAAGCTTTAGGGACAGTGACTTTAAAAAGAATAATATTGTTCGCTTAATGCAACAGGGTGTAGATGATTTTTGTCAATATCCTGAGTGCAAGTGTTATCACAGTTCAGTTATTCTAAAGCGTATAACACTTGTTCTAAATATGGAACAAATTATCAATAATTCATTTAGACACATTAAACTGGGCTCTTCTTTGACGCTTTGTGCTCAGCTAGTGAAACAACATTACTAATTAAAGTCAAATCAGGACAGCATTTTAGACAACTACTAATGCAGTGTAAATTGGCCATTACCGTTTAATCACATTTTTATCCATGGAGCATTTTCACGTATAATAAAAATACAACTCAAAGTGCTGTGCCGATAAAACTTCCAAGGTACAACAATATATCAAATACCGCCAGCATCCATCTAAATATGCCCTGTCCTACCCCTACCTCTCAATCTCACAGACACAACCTGAAGAGTAACGGTATGGAAAAAAAGACGAGAACAGGCCAATGTCAATATACAGTAATTTGTTGTACAAAAATTTCCACTTTGAACTGATCCAATTTCATACGTTTTGCAACAGTTTATTTCAATAATTGCTGAGATTTACAACCAATGAATAGGAACAAATTAATTTGGCTTTGAATAATAACACTTTTAAATTACTGTATTTATTCGAGTATAGTACCCCTAGTTTCGGAGTGAAAATCGGTATAACATTTTGTTACACTTTTCTCCCCTTAAAGTAAGCACAGTCGGTGACAAACATTGATTCGAGGCGGCCGTATAATAAGGTTTCCGGGACGGAGGAGCAAAAACGTAAAACGGGTTCAGAAAAGAGGTCAGCAACGGGAATCAGACGGAAAACAGGGCAGGATAAAGTCAGGAGTCAAAAGAGCTGGCCTTGCATATAGCTAAGGTTCGCAGACGGTCTGACGCTGGTAACCGGGAACCGGGGGGTTTAAAAAGTAGCAGGGAGCCATCAGCGCCCAGGGCTGTTGGCACCAACAGAGCTGACTCAGGTGCCCCGCATCAGTAATCATGAAAGTACAGGGCTTTTAAAACAAAGAATAACAGACTCACATTTTTTTATATAGGGTCATCACCATCCTAAACAAGTGCATACGACTGAAAAATATATACAGTATATATCCTGCCTACAGTATGTATAAAAAATAATGTATTTATATGTTTTTGTCGACCTATTTTGGCAATATGTTGCTGTTAAATGTCAGTCACTATTCTTCATTGCTCTGTGCCATATAAACTCGCATCAAAAGTACATTTACAACTATAAAAAGTCAGTATAAATGGTAGTTATTAGGTTGTAGGTCACCAGCTGCGAACGGTGGGCAGTACATGGGGATGGGGTGTGGCTACTACACGAACAACAAACCAACTCAATCAACGGGCAAACATTAGCACAAATTTTATTGTAAATGCCTGGTAAAACAAAAAAATGTCTTGGACATTGCCGAGAAAAGGAATCGAATGGCCCATTCTCAAGGTTTCTGTTTTCCCCGTGCTGAGGTTTTGAATTTTTCTTTGCCCGCATGTTGATTTGAGATCAGGGGATGGTGTCATCCTGTGCAGTCCTTCGAGACATCTTGTGATTAAGGTCTATACAAATAAATGTGACTTGCTTGAAAGGAATCGATTGGTTTGAAGACAAAAGACAAAAAATGTGCATGGAGTTTAGCGGCAAAGTGAAGTTTGTAAACATCTCAAAATTGCACAATCCAATGAATATGAAGTGTTTGCTTTTTCCACATGTCGGTGTATACGTTTTCTTTTCTTATCTCTTTTCATATGTGGCTGTTTTTAAGCAGATTTAGGGTGATTGGTTTCAATGGGATTTATGGTAATTTGTAACTAGATGGTTACTTTAACCCGCTACTTTTGGGGGTAATATGGAGGCAGGGGGTAACACAATTACTTTTTATTTAAGGTAACTAGTAACATATAACATATAAGTAACAAATTCATTTTTCTAGTAATGCGGCCAACACTGGTTGTTATCAAAGACAATGGAGACTCTTCTAATGTAAATTCTTCATGACAAATCTGGAAATGTCCCGAGCAGGGTTGGGGAAGGATTACTTTAACTGGATTACTTTCAATTACTTTTGGATTACTCCAATACCAAATATGCTAATAAAAGACAAAAGAAACTAAATATGAATAAAATGATGACTCACAACACGTGGTAAGCTTTCTCTCGTGGATTTGATCTCTTTGATCTCCAGCAAAACTAACATAAAATGCGACAGAAACAAAATAAAATAAAAATAAATCCAAACTGCTTGCCAACATCATTTTTGCCGTTTCATGTATTCCGTACTCCCCAAGCCGGCACAAAATTTAGTAATTTTATTCATATTTAGTTTCTTTTGTATTTTATTAGCATATTTTGTATTGGAGTAATCCAAAAGTTATTCAAAGTAATCCAGTTAAAGTAACCCTACCCAACCCTGGTCCCGAGTGTAGAACTTTGTGTACGAAAGCTCTTTTCGCGTCATGTTTTTCCTCAGTGACTCACAGTGCAAAGGAGAAGAGCAAAGATGGCAGCACGTGGCAGCAGCGGCGTTTTTTCCGAGCGTGACACCAACGTGCGTTTCAGCTCCACTGCCTTCCGTCCTGTGCGTGACCGCCACCGAGGAAAGGCTGGGGACAGCATCGCAGAAATAGTGAATGTAATTGTCAAGACTAAATTTAGGCACAAAGTGCTGTTGCATCAATCCCGATGAAGTCGTGAAGTATGAATCTGGCTAGGAGAATATGGCGCATAAAAGGGACGGTGGAATCTGCCTTATAAGCATCGTAGTCGCAGAATCACGGCCTACCTGTCAGCCTGAAACATCCTGTGGGACATTGTAAAGCTATTTCTAGCTTGTTAGCTACAAGGTGGACGGTTGCCATGGAGGCCAGGACGATGGCGGTAATTCTTCATCTGTCGACTGGCTCATCATGCTAACATGACTTGACAATTGTATATTTCGAGAGCCGAGTCTATTATTTTTGGGGAATAAAACTGACGAGTACATACATTACATACAGTAGCTGGGTGCAACATTCAGTAATAATTGATGAGATAAGCAGATTTCAAGGTCCTGTAACTTGGAAAATTCTAAACTTTTGTAACCAAACATTTTACCCGATTACACGGTATGAACAACAACTTTAAAAAAAAAAGAAAAAAAAAAAAAGCTCAATTAGATTTATTAATACAGATACAACATTAAGAAAATGATTAAATTCCTTCATAAGATCAATTAAATTTTTGGTAGCATAGCCATATTCATTCATCTCCGCTTGGATTCTTTTTTTTTTCATTCTGTTTTGTATGTTTCCATGCTATTTTACAATGCCACTCTTATGTATTTTACTCATTAATCACCTTAATTTCATTTATTGGCTTGCGGGAAGTTGTTTTGTTTTTTTAAAGAGCCCGTGTGTATCATTTGGCGACTAGTTGTCACTGTATCGTGTATTGTAACCAAAAAATACAAAGAATCAAAGTGATCAAACTGCAATCGTTTTCCTGTGATTTTCTTTTCTGTGATTTTCTTGCCAAGCTTTTCATGAGGGTTTTTTTTTTGTCGGCTCCTACTAGGTGAGGCTAATGTTATGTGAAATAAGTGTTTTTGAACAAATGTGGATTTAGTTCATGTATCTTTCCATTTGAATTAATAGTACAATTATTTAGTTATATAAATATAATGTTTTGTTTTTTTATCACTGGCAGGTGTGAAATAATGCCATTGTCCCCTTAAGGCTTGCAGTATTTAGAAAAATTGAATTATTCAGGTGAGTATCCAAGACCTGAGTTATGCATCCAGTTTCATGAAAAAGAGGAATCAAAGGTGTTGTATTAAAATCGGTAAGTAGTGGGGCCCTGTGAGTGATTGGTGACTGCTTTCAGAATAAAAATGATTTGTGTTCCAAATGACTACAGGAAAGTTACAATCATTTTATCATTTGAATTAGGTAGAAATTACATGTTTTTGAGGCAATTCACCATTCCTGACGGTGAGTCTCTATCCACCTCTTCAGGGACCACTACACATTTGAATCAGACAGTGTTGACCATAGTGTCTGCGTGGCATTATCTTCTAGGAGATGTACCCGAAAGTACCAATTCTGGGTAGTTTTTTAAGTGGACAATTCAAGTCTGTTTTGCTACACTGACACTTTCAAACAAGGTTTGTGCTGTTTCATTTCACTGTTGGCAGTCCTAGACAAGGGCACTGGTGTTGAACATTTTAATGAGGGTATGGCGTTTTTTTTTTCCCCATTCACCTTCCTCAAAGTGCAGTTTTTCAAAGTGTCCAAGCAATGTGTACGTGTGTCGCCACCAAAGTGTCTCCACTTGCATTGCTCTTTCATTGTCCACTTGTCCTGAAAATTGCACCAATCATATATATATATATATAAATATATATATATATATATGTATGTATGTGTGTACATGTGTATGTGTATGTGTGTGTGTGTGTTTACATAATAATATAATGACGTTGATACCTCAGAATAGTACCACTTTGATGTGTAAATAATATTAAACTCTAAAAACACCCAGCAAATTTGCCAGCAGACAGACACATAGCACTGCTCATAAACAAAAAAGACACTTTTGTTTTGGCACGGCAGGTTTGTACATCGGTCTGACATTTTAACGGTCATCACCTCATGAACTATGCATGAAGTCATAAACATAAATAAGCGCATGTCTGACAGGCGTTTAAATTTTATTTATTTTTTTCACTCTAGTTTGACCGTGAATCAAAGTGACTCCAAGTCCCTGTAAAGACACATACGAGGTTATTTACTCAAGAGTAACGTCTTGTGTCACTGACATTAGCAGTCAAGTAGAAGCTCAACTCCAAGGAAGATGTTTAACACGGGATTGTGCATAATTGTGCACCAGCCGCTTTATTGGTCCATCTCGACGTAAATTTGAAATTGATCCTTCCATGCTAAATCTTCCGTGTCCTCGTCTTAACACAGCCAGTTATGAATGATTTATTCATACTGCAAAGTTTACTTGATAGAAATAATACAAGACGCTACCAGAAATTTAGGCAAACAGTGCTAAGACCAAATATGTCAAGATCTGCGGCCCAATTGTGGCCTGTAAGAAAGTGTTTTATGGCCCTTCAGATTTTCTTGATTCATTATTGTATCATCCACCAGGAATTGTGAATTTTGTGGCTGTACTATATTTTATTTAGGGTCAATATATTTTAAAGTAAGATTAGACATGACACTTTAAAATAAACACTTAAAAACAATTTAATAGGGAAAATTAAGATAAAAATAAGAGTGTCATGATGGATAGGCAAAAATATTTACAAAGTTTGAACATAAAGACTGAGGCAATATCCAATATTTGATGCAATGTGTACAGGATAAGCAAACCAGAAAGAAAAGACCAATGTTTGTGTTGCTTTTGCCCAAAAAAGGCAAACACTGATTCACCTAAATACAAGATGGCATTTCTAACAGTTGGAAATGTAACATTTTGGTATTATAGTCTTTATTTCTATCAAATGGTTCATTGTTAACTCTTCTATAAAACAACAGCAAAGCATTTAAAAAAAGTGTTTGACTTTTAAAGTATATTTTGTATGTTTTTTTTTTTTTTAATTCAAAGTACCATTGTGCTAACTGCTGAATGTAAAGCTCACATTCTTTTATTTTTACAAGTTATTTTTAAATGGAGTAGCATGGCGGGTGTGTGGTTAGGGCTTACCCCATGGTGCAGCGGTCCAAGTATCAATTCCAGCTGCCGCAGCCTCCCCGTGCAGAGTTTGCATGTTCTTCCATTGCCTGCATGGGTTTCCTCCGGGCACTCCGGTTTCCTCTCAAATTCCAAAAACAGGCATGTCAGGTCAATTTGCTGGTCCAAATGTTCCCTAGGTTTGAATAAGCAAGTGAGTTGTCTGTCTCTGTGTTCCCTGCTACCGGCTGACTGAAAACCAGTTCAGGGTGTCCCCTGCCCACTGCCTGTATAGCAGGGATCCTTGTGGGAATAGACCGCGCAGAAAGCATATGGATGATTTTGAATATTCCTGCCAAAATGTTGTTTCCATGAAAGTACTGGCAAATCCAGCTTTGGATTTGTTATGTAGCTGTAGATGTTAATGTCAATTAAACATAACTTGAAATCAAGTGGTCAGGAAATATACAGTGGTATTTACTCTTTACTTTTACTATGTACTTAATTATCTTCAAATTTGTTTTGAACCCGAAAATGGTGGTAAAAGGTTTAAATCATAGATGCGCAGATAAGATCAAGTGAAAGTCAAACCAAAGGAAGTCCTACAACGGTATAATTCAAGAGTGCGTTCTTGTCCAAACATGGCTATTTCTGTTGTAGAATAAGAGTTAAAAGCAAAATCCACTTGTTCTTATCCATCTGCGAGGGCGGCCATTTTCAGAATTCTGTTGAGAGAAGCTGACATCACATTTGTTCATGCTCAGTTTTTGACCAACCATGGCTCTGCTTCAGAAAGCAGGAAAAGCATTAAAAATACCCCCTTTTTTTGAAAATCCCAAAGTTTTACTTCATATTTAAGTTGCTTTAAAAAACAACATTACTTTTAATACGTACTTTTTGGGAAGAAGGTCTCAGGGCTTGACACTGCGACCAATGTAAATGCAGAAAAATTGACTCTGCGAGCGAGTCAAAAATAACATCAAGTCACACAACACATTTGTACGGCGTTCCATTTGCAGCTTATTTGAAAAGACACCGTAAAATCTTTGACCAGCAAAAAGTTGTTTTCTCCCTTAATGCCTCTCACATGATGCCACCAACATAGGTGAAACTAAATGAAGAAAACAAAGTTGCATCAGTGGCACCAGTAGAAATATTAGTCCAGGTGGTGCAACATTATTCAAAAAAATAAACTGTAATTTTGACTTTTGACTTGTAAGTATAGACACAAACAAAGAACATTCATTGTATTCACATAGAAGTCAGATTATCACAACTTTATAACTTGAAGGTTTAATTTTTTTTTTTGTTCATGGTTCACAGATTTCTCCTGGGTCATCGGGGCAACACTGAGGAGCAACCCTGGACACTGCTGCCGGTTCCTGGCCTAAGTTTGAGCCGTTGCAAAGTTAGCACCTGGCATTTCGTACATAAATCAATTCTGCTGTCAAAACCTGGCTCACCATCCTCGCCTTGTCATACGATCAACCTGCAAAGTGACATGAAGAGTTAATATCTGCCGTGACGCCTACCTAATTTACCCAAACATGTGATGGATTTTCTCTGTCAAACACGCATGTAATGACATTGCATGAAATCAAATATTTATTTAAATATAACCCTAATGCATCACTTAGTGGAGCGAATACGGCATTTGTATGCAACAAAGTGCATCTCTGCCGTGATTTATTATGTAAATCAATGCAGCCGGCTTGCTTTCACGCTGGATATTCATAAAGAGCGGCTCACGGTGTCACTTTTGGTGTCAAATTAGCTCTCGCATGCCGGCCACATATACTCTAATTACCAGACCAGCGGTGGGAGCCGAAATTACGGTGCTAACCCCCCACTGCTAGATGACAGGCCCTCCTTTGGTCTAAAGTTGTGATTGATAGATTTGCAGGTTACGAGGAGCCGTCACTTGCCAAAGGCGTCAAGATGGGCCTGATCACCATCCTTTTGCCCTATTAGCGTCTGCTAAGACCTGTGTTGGGTGGGTTACTATAAGTAATTACCTGCTATTACTTCATCCATCAATTCCCTGCATCTCTTATCCCGAGTAAGGTCGGGCGGGGATGCTGGCGCCCATTCCAGACATCTTCGGGCAGTGGACAGGGACCTCCCTGAACTGGTTGCCAGCCAGTCACAGAGCACACAGAGACAGACAAGCATTCACACACCTATTCATACAATTTTCAGTCACCAATCAACCTGTCATCCATGTCTTTGAAATGTGGGAGAAAACCACCCAGGCACGGGAAACATGCAAACTCCGCACAGGGAGGTTTGGTAGCTGGATTTGAACCCTGGACTTCTGAGCAATGGCGCTGATGCTGTGCCGCCTACTATTATTTTATTTATAGCATAATTCTGTTACCCCCAGAATAACTGAAACCCAAAAGTAGCGTGTTACTCTGAAAGTGACTATTTAGTTACAAATTACTGAATTACTTAAAACCGAATACCTAAAACTGCTTGTAAAAAAGCCATAATAAAAGCAATAAAATGTGGCCTAAATTAATAAAAAGATGTAAGAAATCCTGTTGAAGCAGTGAAGCATACATATTTCTTGTGTAATCTTGAGAGCCTGCAAACCAACACTGAGCTGAGACACTCCATATCTATAGACTTCTAGCCAGTCACATATTTCCTCCTCCATTGCTGAGTACTGTTCAGGACCTCTTTTTTCAGGAATGGATTATTACAAAAAATAAATTCACAAAACATTTTACTGTAAATTCTGTGTTTTAATTTGCCACATGGTTTTCTGATGGTTTGTTGTTTGTGTAGAAGCCACGCCCTTTCCTCTGCCTTGCTCTGCCTATCATTCGCTACTGGTGACACACAACCAAACTTGTGCATTTAAGCTGACCCCCTGACTCCAGTATTTTATTTTATTGTTATAAATACAGCTTAGGTGCAATTCTACATGGGAGGGGGAATATCAGTAGGGAGAAATTATTTAACTATGTGCTTGAGACAGTTCCATATGAACATGCCAAGTCCACTCTGACAACGTGATTAGTGGTGTGATGCTGGCGTACTGGGGGTACATCAATCCGCCCTGAGCGAAGAGGGAACAGGTACCAATTAGATGGGGTTAAAATCTGTGATACAGTTTTAATGAGTAGCACCACATTGTCCCGATGTTTGAGTTATAATATTTTATATATAACATGTGCTCGTTACTCCTGTCACGGTTGCCCATGGCGCCCAATTAGCCACGCCCAATTGGCGCCAGCTGCTTCCCTACTATTTAAGCTCAGTACTCTCACTCACCCTTTGTCAGTCCATCAACGAACCTCTGCACCCACAAGACGTGTGTTTTGAATCCGTTCGGTTTCCTGCCTGTGTCCGGTAGCGTTGCCGTCTATTTTGTCCTGTTTAATATCGATCTCCAGTATAATTCCCGGCTATTTTGTTCTGTTGGATATCGATCTCCAGTATCTGGTGGCCTTCCCGTCTAGTTTGTCCTGTTTAATTTTTGATCTCCAGTGTCTGGTATAGTTTTCGTCTATCTTGTCCTGCTTGTTATCGGACTCCAGTCTCCAGTGCCTGATATCAATTCTGTCCGTCCCGTCCTGTCCGCTATCACCCCGTCTGTCCGATATCTGCTCGTGCAATTGGTATCGATCACGTCACCCCTTGCTTCCTGTCATTCCACGCCAGACTGCTGCCTTATGTCTTCCGCCCAACGATCCCCGAATCATAACCGTTTGGGTTAACGTGCGTGACTGCCCCATTTCCCGTAAAATAAAGCTTGTGTGAGAAACATCACGCATCTGGGTCCTCCTCCTGTTCTGGTTCTTGACAACTCTCAATACATGTTAAGACTAAATCAATTTAGCCTTTTATAAGCGTCCAAAGAACAGATTTGTAATCGCTTTTCTGACAAGGCAGTAGAAGATCACAGAAATATAATATTACATTATTTTACAGCTTACTTGTTTAAAACCACATAATGGAATAAATTGAAATGACTCATCATAATAAAAATTTCTTACCACTATTTGAAAGTTTCCAGGACATGTGAAAATGCTAACAAAGGAAAACAATGACAGAACTCTTTGCTCATTGATATTTATGAGTTTCCCAATCGTTCTGAAAAATGATTAACATGATTAGGGTCTAAGCATAAACCATTTC
Source organism: Urocampus carinirostris (assembly GCF_059441175.1). Lineage (NCBI taxonomy): Eukaryota > Metazoa > Chordata > Actinopteri > Syngnathiformes > Syngnathidae > Urocampus > Urocampus carinirostris. The sequence goes on along the minus strand of NC_142349.1, from coordinate 13,315,561 downwards.
CCAATATGAATAAGGTCTGCCGCTGAGAGTTATCATATCAATTACCTATTTGATTAAGGAATATCCCTACCGCCTTTAATTGAAGTTGAAGATTTTAGTGACAGGCAATTTGGTTAACGATTTGACATTATTAGCAAATAACAATATAAAAAAAATACCAATTATAGTTATAAAAGGAATACAAATTATAATGTGAGAAAATGTGTTCATGTTTTCAATATTTAAAACATGGCTTGCCCTTTACAGTAATCTGAGCCAATAAGTAGCCTAATGGCACAAAGGTTGGTTGACCTGGAGAAAATGAAGAAGAATGAAGTATGAAACAACGTCTTCCAACCACACTTTTCGAAAAAGACAGTCCATTATTTTATCATGATGCATTAATTGTGAAATATTGTGAACAGAAAGTTATAGTAGTCAATTTTTCTGTGGCAAAAGTTATCTTACTTTATCTGAATGACCCTGTATATTATATTCAGAGATCTTTTTTTTTCTAGATACAATATGCATGTCTGAAGATAACTGTCGAAAACAAAAAAAAATCAGTTGTCTTAACTTTATGTACACTGTATTTTTGAAATAGGGCTAGAGCTAAAAAGCAATTTGGCTTTTACCCTTCCTTCACTGAAAACAATATTTAATTTACTTTAGCTTTGATTCAACTTAATTGATTAATGCAGTTAATATGTATGCAATTACTGTATCAATACTGTAGTTACAACCTAAAAATGCAACTTCTCTCAGGATAGTTTGCCGTGTGGATACTTAAGAGCTCCTCATTGGGTACGTTTACATGCAGGCAATGGTCAGAATTGGGATTATTGGACCGATCCGGATAAATCATTTATAAGCCTAGTGACAAGCAACAACCCAGTTATATGAATTCACTTGCTCTTTGGCTTTAAAAAAACAAAAACAAATGCACAGTGGTTAAACACTACAAGCGGTTACATCTTAGTGAAGGAAAAAATGTTGAGAAAAAAACCCTACCAATGATTGTTTTATAATCAAATCTTACATCACTGAAACATAATGCAATTTTGAGCCTCCGAAAAAACTACCAGCCCTCCAGTTAAGGCACACTTTTTATACAATTCATTCACTAGTCTGCCGCCCGTGAGAATGGCTTTTCTACCATTTGGCCCTCTGAGGTAAGATGAGTTTGACCCCCCTGACCTACACTATCAACACTATACAGACGATCCCCTACTTACGATCATTCGACATACGAAAAACGGTAGATATTAACATTTTTTTCGCGATGTTGAAAAATATCCGGACATTGCTGTGAGATTTTGTATTGTGTGCACCTTTATCAGAGTAGAGGACAGTACTGTGGTGCTTCTGTCCACCACGTGGCGCTGTGAGACGTCACCCAGCGAAGGGTGAATCCCTGAAAAAGAAATACGTCTTTTACTTCCTACTTCGTGTGTAAACATACTACGTGTACTGTATCTCTAGTGCGTTGAGAACTTTGACATTTTTATCGTTTGATATTTCGTACATCCATTCAATATGGTTGGTGTAAAGCTTAAATAAGAGGAGAGACGTTTCTTTTTAAATGAAGGTGGAATATGAAAGATTGATGCGGTTGAGAAAATGGTTGAATTGCTTTTTTTCGCCCACTTTCTACCACGGAGAAGGAAGTCGCCTAATTCTTGAAGCTTATCTTCTAAAGGTGAGTTAAACTTAACTTTATTTATCTTTATAAAGCATATTATTTTTTAGTGTGAAACAATACAGGTTACTTATACAAGCCTTAAACACACATGCAGTATATAAACCTGAAACATACAATATATAGCATTGAAGCAACTTACGGACAAATTCAACTCACGAACGATCGTTCGGAACCTGACTCGTTCGTCAGTAGGGCAGCGTTTGTATATGGTTACCATCAAATTGAAATGTCCTGGGGAAATCAACCAATTCACATGAGGCTTGTTTAGCCAGTAAGTTGAAGTTGGTGTATATCATTCATCTCTTCTACTCGTCCTCAGTTCTTAACGGCACCAATGGAGAAAAAATATATCCCAGGGAGAGAAACTGCACAAGCAAAGTGATGCACAATCGCAATTGGACTATTCGAATGCGTATACATGCAGGAGTAATCAGACAATGAAATGACTAACCAAGCATCTCTTTTGGACTACTCAAGGTCAGTAAGAGACCATAATCCGATTTTTGTGTACGCTTACAGTGCTTTACACAAACGGTATACTGTTATGCAAACGTGAGTGTGCGCAAGGCGCCAGGTACTTTGGAGTGCCTCATTGCATTGTGGGAAAGTTACATGATGATTGTTTAGGATACAATACTGAGGCTGGATGATTTATTTTCCAATGTAAGGAATTGTATTTTATTGAACAGATTGATTGATAGATTGATTAATCGAATTTAAGAGTTAGAATATTCGCTCAGAGATATTACACGCTAGTTATGATAAATTGTAGATTAAAACAATAGTGACAGTAGCTGTGATATTTAGAGAGTATTTAATAATCAGATGTTTCACTTTTGAACAAAAATGTAAAACTCTTGAGCTCCATGTGCAAAAAAGATTCGGAACAATAACCCAGTTTTCTTGTGTAGGACTGGATGGTTTGTTTTTCAGTATTGGTGCACCTCCGGAAGTTCTTTTCTATACACCGCAGCGCTGGTCGACTATATTGATCTGCGTTTACTGCCATAATTGCATTGCCGCCTATTTAATTTGCAGTTAAGCTTCCTCGTTAATTACTCTGCTTTCCAATTCGGTGGAGCTATTCATCTGGGACGGTATTAATAAGCCTTAAATCCGATGGACTGTTATGAACTATATTATAATTTTCGTGTACTTTTGCGTATTTATTTTATGTGGCCAGTGTCCATTACTTGAAATAAAATTGTATTCACATTTTTAAGTTGCAAGATTATAACGAAATGTGTACATATTATCAGTGGGGGAAATAAAAATCACACGACAAATGTGTCAACCTTCCAAAATTAAGCTGTTTCCTTTAAGTTGTTTGAAGGAATTGTATTTCTTTTCATGTTTTCTTCATTGTTTCATGTAATTAATCCATTTATAGACCAAAGGAACCAATCATAGGTGTTTAAATAACATTCTGCAAGAGGTTGCATCAGCTTTTTCAATAATGTTATGATTAATGTTGTTTGAGTTTTGATTATGTATTAACACTGTAATGAATGACATTTTTTCCTCAAAGAGATAAACCTAATGTTTAAACATGATATTCAGAATTTTTATTTTTTATAACAAAAAATTGTGTGTCGTATGGTTAGAAAAAAAAACCCAATGTAACACAGTAAGTGTGTTGTAATGGACCCGAATTTTTTATCAGGATATTCAGTAATGAAATAATTTCGACCATAATAATCTGACTTTGGCAAAACCTGATAGAATACTGCCATCTCTGTACCTTTATGTTGAAAAATAAAAACAAAGCTACAAAAAAAAAACTAACTCAAAAATATGGTTTTGTCGTAAACTCATGTTCGAAAAACAAAAGCGCACAGGCGTGAAACTCATCACGGGCTGAGATGTCTCACACTTGAAGGAGGAAGATTCAAGTTCCAAAAAATGAGCTTGGTTGCCATCCAAGCCTTGCCAAGCATCAAAACACCGGAATGTAATCACCTCCCTCCCAAAAAAGCCAATCTTCATCTGTTGCGAGGACTTCCTCTCAAACTCAATTTTGTTGGCAATCAATCTTCACTTGGCAGCTTGAGTCGGTCAAATGTGAAACCTCCAAAGAAGCATTTCAATTTATTTCCTCAAGTCTTTGGTGGCAGCCAGCATATGTTAGTTTTAACACCGGGCTAAACTATTATGAAACCCTGGGGTGAACGGACTGATACAGACGAATGATTTTTAGTTCCTCAGTTTTTAAAATGGACTGATCCTATACAGTGGAACCTCAGTTCTCGACCATAATCCGTTCCAAAACCCTGTTCGAAAACCGATTTGTTCGATCACAGAAATCGTTTTTCCCATTAAAAGTAATGTAAAATCGTTTTAATCTGTTCCAACACCCTGAATGTTTACCATGAACGTAAACTAACCCAGGCTAATCGTACGTTCGCGTTGGCGTAGTCTTCCGTATGAAAGATTACGCTAACATGAACGTGTACAAATAAAAAAATCTGGTCGTTTCCACGTCATTTAGCACCCGGGTCTCCACAAAAAGTAGTGAGCGGTTAAAGGATAAAGAAAAGAATTATGAATAGGATTTCTTACCTTTGTGGTGGTCTGCAGAAGCCATGCTCTATTCCCTCGAAAGAAGGGAAACTCGCACACCTTCTTCATATTTTGCTATTATTTCTTTCTTAAATGCAATAGTTGTACGCACTACCCTTCTTTTTTCATCGGTAGGAACTTTGCTGCTTGCACTGACCTTCTTCGGAGGCATAATTAGGGGCTAAAACACTCCGTTCACTGATATTAAAAGCGAAAGCGAAAAGAAGTGCGCGCCCACGTGATAACAGTTCTTCACGAGGAGTTGGGGCAATCTACACCCGTACGCCGCTCAGCATCGCCCTAGCGTACCGGCGTTTGAACTCCGATTTTTTGAACGAAAAGCGGAGCAAGAATTTCTCAAAATTTTGGGTCGAGAACCGATTTGTTCGAACTGAGAGGCGTTCGAAAACCGAGGATCCACTGTACTTGTCAACCTTAGCTGATTGTTCCCTTAATAATGATTGCAATTGACCTTATTCAGCCGCGATAAACCTCACAAACACAACGCAGCAGGGTTTTCCTGGTCTGTTCTGGTCTCCTGACAGCAGCACCTATTTACTTACAGCAAGACAGATTGTGTAGAACAAAAATTCAAGTCAAGTCAAGTCACATTTATTTATAAAGCCCTTAATCACAAAAAAGTCTCAAAGGACTGCAGATGATTATAATTACACAATTACCTGATCTTAAAACAACATGCAGGCAAGGAAAAACTCAGAACCTCAGCGTGAGGAAGAAAGAAACCTTGGGAAGGGGCCTCACAAGTGGTAATCCCCCTTCCAGGATGACCAGGGTGGAATAGATTTAGCATTGAGTTACAGTACACAAACATATTAAACATCAATAAAAGAGAGCCCTAGGTAACATGTTGTCCGGAAAGTGCATGACAGCAACGACGCCACAAGCCTGTAAACTAGTCCAGAAAGTCCATAAAAACAACGACGGCATGGATGCAGCTTCCTATCTCTGGCAGCTGGTCAATACATGCGTTGACATGCTTCAGGTCGGACGCTGGTCTGCTGACTCATCTCAAATCGTCCGTCTCCTTCTTATCACCACCAGCCAGGCAGTCGGAAAAAGACAGGACAATACAAAATATGAGGTGGGCATCAATCATACGCTTTTGAATACAAGTGTGCCTTAAGTCTAGATTTAAAAACTTCCACTGAGGTTGCAGATCTTATCTTCGGAGGCAAAGAATTACACAGCACCGGGGCCGGATGGAGAACGCTCTCAAGCCTGCAGACTTCTTGGCTCTCGGAGTCACAAGTAGACCAGCATTTTCCGAGCGGAGGCTCTGTGCAGGAACATAAGAGGGAATCAAATCAGAGAGATAAGAGGGCGCAAGTCCATGCAAACATTTGTATGTTAGTAAGAGAACCTTAAAGTCACATCTTAAGTGGACTGGGAGCCAGTGCAGGTTGGCCAATACAGGAGTAATATTCTCAAACTTTTTTGTCTTAGTCAAGAGTCTAGCTGCCGCATTCTGAACCAGCTGCAAACTTTTGATGCTAGACATCGGGAGGCCATAAAGCAATACATTACAGTAATCGAGCCGAGAAGTAATAAACGCATGAATTAAAACCTCTGCATCTGATTGGGACAACATCTCAAACGAATCTTCGCAACATTACGGAGGTGGAAAAAAGCTATTCTAGTAATATTTTTCACGTGTAACTGTAACGACAGATTAGGATCAAATATAACACCTAGATTTTTGACCGAGTCACGATGGGTGATATTACATTTGTCTAGGTTCAGGGCAGTGTTTTAAAACAACTCAAGGCAATGCGCTAGACCAATAATCAGCATTTCAGTTTTTTCTGGGTTAAGGCGCAAAAAATTAAGTGACATCCATCTTTGAATCTCAGTAAGGCAAGCATCCAGATTTTTACAACTTAACTGTCCAGTTGTCTCCAGTGGCACATACAGTTGAGTGTCGTTTGCATAGCAATGGAAACTAATATTATACTTGCGAATACTGTCACCAAGCGGACGCATATAAATACTAAAAAGAATGGGGCCAAGTACAGAGCCCTGTGGAACGCCTCAGGGGACATCAGAGTGTTTAGAGGTCGGATTGCAGTAGTTAACACATTACGTTCTTTGTGACAGGTAGGACCTAAACCACGTGAGTACAGTTCCTGAGATACCGATGTATTCCAGACGAACAAGTAATATGTTGTGGTAGAAAATATTAAAAGCAGCACTGAGATCGAGCAGCAGTAACATTGAAGGGGCACCGGAATCTATTGCTAAGAGGAGATCATTGGTTACTTTAGCCCGGGCTATCTCAGTAGAGTGATTTGCCCTAAATGCTGAACGGACAGTGTCAAAGAGGTTATTTTTTCGACACAAAGTCATTTATCTGCTGTGCAACGACCTTTTCGAGTAATTTTGCAAAAAAATGGCAGATTTGACACTAGCCTATAATTACCTAGGCTTTCTGGGCCAAGGTTAGGTCGCTTAAGTGTGAGTTTAATGACGGCAGACTTGAAGGCTACAGGAACAATACTCGAGGATAGCGATATATTAATAATAATTAAAACTGAAGGTCCTAAGATCCCAAACAGATCTTTCACAGCTAAAGCTGGAAATGGATCAAGCAGGCAAGTAGTTTGTTTGGCCCTACTGTCATGATTACCCAAGTGGAGCCACCTGGGGTAATCATGTGGCGCGCTGGAATGTGCTTCCTGATTGGTTAATGCTCCCTTTTTAAACGCGTTACGCGGAGAACTCTTGGTCGGAGGATTCTGTCAGGGAGGACCAGAACAGAGCAGGAGACCCCAGAGCGTTCGTACAGTTCAGGACTGAAGAGAAGATCGTAGCGTGGGACGAAAGCAGGTCGAATCGCAGGCAGGCAGGCAGAATCAGGTAAACAAGAAGGCACAGGTAATCGGGAGAGTCTTACGGGGTACAGAAGTAATCCTCAGACCCACAGGTCTCGCTGTAGCGAGCTTAAAAAGGGAACATAAACCAATCAGGGAGCGCATTCCCGCGCGTCAGATGATTACCCCAGGTGGCTCCACTTGGGTAATCATGACACCTACTGACTATCTGTGTAAGACTATCAAGGGACAAATCATTGAAACTGGACAACGTTTCTGAACAACCGCCGACACGGTCCTTACCTAACACCTTTGCATCTTTTAAGTAGGACAAGGTTGCAGAGCGTTTATTTAAGATTTCATTCCTGATGAGTTGAATCTTTTTATTGAAAAATACTATAAAATCATGAGCAGAATAAGTCAAACTATTTGGGTTAAGTTGCTGTCTGGTAAGTTTACAAATATATTTACTTTATTTACCAAATAAACAACGCAAACTATTCTTTCAGCATCTTTCTTAGTTCTTTCCTCACTTGCAATGAATTTATTTTTGCTTATTACATGTAATATCACAAAAATTATTCAGCGTATAGAAATTTGAAATGATTAAAACACGTATAAAATACGGGGAAAATTTGTTTACAGGTATTACTGATGTCTCCCAGCGAAAGAACAATTATTTTGGTATTCTATATTTTTAGATTTGACCTAAACAGTGCAAAACTATATTCTATAAATATATACAGTGTGGAGTTCACATTTTCATCCCGTGCCTGAGTGGCCTTTCATCAGTTACACCGGTGTCCTTCAACATTCTAAAACTATGCATCATGGCAGGTGATTGGGTGATTTAAGAATTTTGGATTTGGCACACTGTAGTTCCAATTCAAACTATCTAATTCTGTAATTGTGTTTGAAATTGTTAAATTATATTGTTAGAAAACAGCAATTAAAAATGCGTACATGGTTAGGATAAAGCAAACTATTTTAGGGGAAGAGAGTGTGATGTAAATAACAAATTTCAAAGGGGTAATTTCGGCTTGCAAAGTAAAACCCAGTTGTGTCAAATGACTAAACTTAGCGTTTTTTTCCAAAGAACGAAATGAAACTAGCATGAAATGACCTTTACTACTAAGACCACCTAAAGTATGGTGTCTAAGTGTAAAGAAAGGTGAATGAATTAACAAAACTTTTATTTCGAACATAACATGACAAAGGCAAAAACAAAAAAAAACAAAAATAAATAAAATAAAACACACAATGTTATCGTACATGTTCGAATGGGAGTAGGAAGAAGCATACCCTTATTAAATCCTACCCCGTTCACTTCATCAATAATTGTGTCTCACAGTTCGCTCTTCTGTCTATTTACTGTACATGTAAAAAACAACTCATTAATTAAAAATATTAATAGTATTTTTTCTTCTTTGTTGTTCCTTCCGTTATTTATGAGTGTGTCAAGTGTATATATTTTGTGTTGATGTAAGATGGTGGAATCAAACCTCTGTCAAAATTGGTGTGAGAAATCAAAAGTTTAAAAAAACAAAAAACAAAAAAAACAAAGTCATATTTACATTGGCTCTGTGGATACACAGTCTCTTCATTCTCATCATCATCACCATCTTCACTACTTCCATCACTTTTTTGCCATCATTGCTTTTTCCATACATTTCTAACTTATTGTATAATCAGAGAATCTATTATGATAACATAGTTTCTTCGGTGCTCATGGGAAAACTGAATTGCTATGTGGTGTGCGGCATACAAGCATCTTTGGGCCTGCTACCTCAGGGGTCCGCCCCCAGGCAGCTGGACCACCATTCTTAAGTGTCCTGATCCTTGCATTATACAGACAAGGTACGGGATCTTGAGCCAGATGCCTCCATCATCAAGCTTCCACTTGTCTTCCCTAACTCTTAGGTGTGAAGTTATGTCTGTTTTTGTTCTTTTTAAGATGCATATCCATGTGATTTTATCACCATTGCTTTTGTTTTTGTTTGTTTTTCACCATCCTCACCAACATATTAATTCACCTCATAGTTGGTGCTTGTAAATTAAAAGCGCTATTAATAATGGTATCAAAATCATTACAGATGTTTGGAGCAGGGAGAAAGCCAAGGAATGCAAATTATTCTAAATCTTGAGTAAACCTAGCTGGATATGGAATGGTCATCTGAGGAGTTGGTCATTTAACTTGCTGGCAAAGAAGGCTTTTTACTAGATTACTTACTAGATGTGGACCGGTGTGTTGACTGTGTTGTTGCAGGTGAAAGTCACACACAAAGGCTCTCACAATCTATACACAGCCCCAATCAAACGAGTCAAATTTCAAATAAAATCAAATGTGATATGTAAAGCACGTTTCAGCCAATGACCGCCACACCAGTGCTGTAAAAACACATTCAGTGCACACTTAAAAAGACTCCCCCTCCTTCACACAGGCAACAAAAACAAAATGCATGATAAATCAAATAAAATGATAAAATTAAAGAAACTTATGGCAAGGCACAGAATAACCAAGTGAGGAAAGGGACCTGAGGGAGACCAAACCACACTGATAGGGATGGCAGCAGATCACCTCAGGAAAGGATAGAAAAGTGCACTCAATCACATAGGAAAGCCCAAGCTCAAGCTCAGATGAGGTTCAAGTACACGGTAGATATTGGCTTCAGGGTAATATCGTATCCGGACATTTACTGTATAGGTATATATGTATATATATATATATATATATATATATATATATATATATATATACATACTGCATGTATAATTTTTGAAACAACTGTGTTTTTAAATGTTTTTTTTCTAAGGCCCAAATTCCTTTCCAAGAAGGAAATACGAACTTAAAAAGGTAATTTTGATGTTGAATGATCCGTTGTTGTTCAAAGACCATCTGACCAGGTGTCTGAAGTGGTTGATGGTCTCTGATTTTCTCTTCCGGGACGGATGAGCTTCATAAAAGATTAGCGGTCTAAGATGCTTATCAGACTGTATGTTAATAATTCATTTGTAGCCTGTGGATGGTGTATAATTGATCAGCCCCTCTCAGAACCTTTGCTTATAAATATTTCAGGGGTCACTGAGAAAGATAGGAGCTTGTCCACCACTCACAGACAGCTCCCCCTCAACCCCAACATTGGCCTTCCATGCAGCAAAACACACTATCTTGGCACAGGTAGAAATTGTGCAGTAATCTTATTTTATTCAGAGAATGACGCATGAGGATGATATGGCTCATTTATGGATGGTTTGAAGACCTCACTGGGAATTTATTTGGTGGGAAGATGGTGATATGCATTGTTAACTAGTATACCTGGAGGATGCTGATACAATACAAAGTGTGATCAAGGAAACCTGCCTGTTAGGTGATCCACATGGTTAGCACAAGCTACATGAAGGTTTAAGTAAATAATCAATGACGTGATAATGTTTTGCAATATGAATATGTTATGATAGTTGTGGAGAAGTGTAAAGTTATCCTTGGAAATTATAATTAAATTAAATTGTCTTAATCATTATTGACAACAACATCGTAAGCATTGTATGCAACAAGATTAGACATTGCATTCGAGGATAAATATTTAATAAAAAATTTAATGGGACAAAAAATGATGAAAGACTATCAGGATAAAAGGCAGAAAAACATATTTAATACGCAGTGCTAAGACCCTGGCCTAAGTTCTAATTATAGAGCATTGTTTGCAAATGAAAAGCGAATAGTGAAACGTAATAATAGTGCAATAAAAAAGTGCATCAACATTAGCAAAACAAAATTCTCATTATATGTCAAAAGGTAAATAGTTTTACAGTTTCGTGCAATAATAATTTTGTGTGCTCGTTTAGGGTGGTAATGAGCCTGAGTTTGTCCTTGTTTGTCCTTGTTTGTGGTAACTGTAGCGCCTACCAAAGGGCAACAGGTCAAAGTGAATCAGAAATAACTTAAAACAGCTACTTTGTAACGATTTCCGGATTGTAATCCTACACATTTAACGTGACTACTATGTTTAAATTGGGGCTGCAGCAGGAGGTTGAGTTATATTGTGATGCTGCCCCTTTAAAAAGGGCGGAGCTTGCGCTACGCTACGCTCCAAGTTAGAGCCTCCAACACGGGGGAGAGAACAAGGGAGCGAAGTAGAGATTCACTAAAGTAGTTAAAATGTAATATTTATTTTAAATATTTTCAAAACGTTGGAAAACCTTAAAAAGTTTTATGTCATGTTTGTCCTCTTACAGGAATTACAGTGGAACCTCGGTTTTCGAACGCCTCTCAGTTTGAACAAATCGGTTCTCGACCAAAAATTTTGAGAAATTCTTGCTTCGCTTTTCGTTCAAAAAAATCGGAGTTCAAACGCCGGTACGCTAGGGGCGATGCTGAGCGGCGTACGGGTGTAGATTGCCCCCACCCCTCGTGAAGAACTGTTATGACGTGCGCGCGTACTTCTTTTTGCTTCCGCTTTACATATCGGTGAACGGAGTGTTTTAGTCCCTAATTATGCCTCCGAAGAAGGTCGGTGCAAGCAGCAAAGTTGCTACAGGTGAAAAAAGAAGGGTAGTGCGTACAACTATTGCATTTAAGAAAGAAATAATAGCAAAATATGAAGAAGGTGTGCGAGTTTCCCTTCTTTCGAGGGAATAGAGCATGGCTTCTGCAGACCACCCCAAGGTAAGAAATCCTATTCATAATTATTTTCTTTATCCTTTAACCGCTCACCACTTTTTGTGGAGACCCGGGTGCTAAATGACGTGTAAACGACCTGATTTTTTTAGTTGTACACGTTCATGTTAGCGTAATCTTTCGTACGCGAACGTACGATTAGCCTGAGTTAGCTTCATGTTTACGTTTTGCCGTACAAAGAACGTTTTTTTAATGCATTTTAAGACGAGTACGACGTACAAAGAAAACTGTACGGAAAAACGCAAATTTTTCAATCGCATGCGTGTGCCCCCTGGGGATTTCCCATCATGCATCATTCCGAAAAAAAATAAAATAAGATATAGTGTACGATTATTTTGTATTTTGTACTAGAAAATACGACAGTTTGTACGGGCATGGAGCTGTGGAGGTTGACAGGTACGCGCTTAGTCGCGTGTCTTGCGTTCATGTGGGGTACTCTTAGCGAGGGTCTATTTACAGTGGTTCCAGTTTGACTTATTTCTGTCCATGGTTGTGCCAATGATACCTTTGCCTTCCTCCCTACCATACCTGCATCATATTTTGTTTATGCGGTTTTGTTTGTTACTCCATTGTTTGTTACTCAGTTTTGCTGATTAACCAATCATTTAAGGGCCCGGTCACACAGCCGTTTGCGTCTAAATCACGGCCAGAAATTTCTGCCTGTGAAGCAGACGCTGTTGGACGCTTTGAGATCGCCATACAGACGAGATACAGCAGTGCTTAACACGCGGTTGGAAATTCACACGCGGTTGGCAGCACGAAAGTTTTGCGCTGCTCTAAACTTTAGGGCCCGGTCATCTAGCCTTTCACGGGCGTATCGAGGCTGAATCATGGCCAGGAATTTCTGCCTGGGAAGCAGACGATGTTGGACGCTTTGAGATCGCCATATAGACGAGATACAGCAGTGCTTCACACGCGGTCGGAAATTCACACGCGGTTGGCCGCGCGAAAAAGTTTTGCGCTCCTCAAAACTTTAGAACACGCGTTAACCGCGGGCGGCACACAAGGTAATGACGCGGAAATGACGCGGAACGACGTGCTCTGGCCGCGGCCAGGGCGTGGTTACACATGGGTAGGACGCGAAATTTCAGCGTGTAATCGTGGGTGGAGCACGGTCATAGCATGTTCTGCGCTTGTATCGCGGTGTTATTACGTGAAATTAGCGTGTTACGCGTGTGACGGTCAAACGCCTTTCTCCGTGTATATACAGCGCGATTTGCCGAGCACACGTCAGTTGTGCTCGAGACGTCAAGGGGTGAAAATGGATCCCTGTCACCGTAGTGACCTCGTCTTAATCCATTTTTATTTCTTGACATTTCTTTTCATTTCAAAACAAGATAATAAAATAAAAATGAAAAACTATTACAATAATAACATATTGGCTTCTTCGGTGCCATAGCTTGAAATCTTGATCTTCACGGGACTGTGTCTTGAGCGGTTATGATTTCTACAGCCCGGTGTTATGCCGAGAAATGCATCCCTGCCGAGATTTGCATCCCCTTGCTACTACAACCACTTTTACCTTGTTTTGTCTCACTTTTAGGGAATGTAATGGCGAACATATAACCAAATCCACTTCGTCTTGCATTTGTTGGGAATGTAATACAACATAAACCATTCCGTCTTTGTTTTTGTTGTGAACGTAATCGAACGGTAATGCACACCGTATATAAATCACTTTTGAGAACTGTTATGCACTCTACCGTAAAGCTTATTATGCAGAAATAAGCTTTATGGTAGAGTGCATAACAGTTTCAATAGGAGCGATTTGAATAGAAAAAGGCAAAATAAACATGTTACCTGCTCAAAAGTGATTTGTATAGGGCGTGCATTACCGTTCGATTACATTCACAACAAATACAAAGACGGAATGGTTTAAGTTGTATTACATTCCCAAAAAATGCAAGACGAAGTGGTTTTGGTTATATTTTCGCCATTAAATTCCCTAAAAGTGATATAAAAGTGAGATAAAACGAGGTAAAAGTGGTTGTAGTAGCGAGGGGACGCAAATCTCAGCAAGGATGCCTTTCTCGGCATAACGCCGGCTCGGCAGCTTTTATACCCGTGGTCCACACGAGAAAATGACGCGGAAATGACGCGATGAGGAAGCAGAACAGTCGCCGGCGTCTGTTTTGCGGACATACCACCGATGAACAGCAGGTTGGCCAATTTTGCGCATTTTCCATCGCGGGCAACCATGGACAAAAAAAAAACGCAAAATTTTCCCCGCGATACAGACGCAAACGGCTGTGTGACCGGGCCCTTATACGTGAAGACTTGCTTACTGCCCTAGCTATTTTGTGACTGTACGATCATAATATTAAATAAAGTTTTTAATGTATTGATGTAATGTCGTGATAACCTTTTAAAGTAGGTAATGTTCAATGTAATCCTTTAACTGTTCAAACTGTGTGATTGACCTCGTAGCACAAACACTGAGATACAATATTTTATTAGTTTCACAACAGTACTTTAAGTTAGCACATTCCACAGTACGTTTACTTGAAGAATTATTGTGACATTTGAAGTGTTCCAATGGCCCAAAGTATTCATTGACAGTTGAAATATTGCCTTTTGTCAGAACAGGCATTACAAATGACATTGTCATCCGGGTTGGGAAAAGGACACAAAAGAACAAAGATTAGCTATTTTACACCTTGAAGATGACTTTTCAGCTCAGAAGTGCAAAACCATTGCTGCAAAACATGATCGTGATGAATCCATTTTGACTCATCCTCTGAATGGAAGCCACGTGAAACAAGCTCTCGCATTTAGCCACGTGAATAATGGCAGATTGAACCTCAACGTTGATTTGAGGATCATTTGTATGTGTGTGTATATATATATATATATATATATATATATATATATATATATATATATATATATATATATATATATATATATATATATATATATATATACAGTGCATCCGGAACGTATTCACAGCGCTTCACTTTTTCCAAATTTTGTTATGTTACAGCCTCATTCCAAATCATATTAATTTAATCTCTTATCTCAAAATTCCACGAAAATTCTTCATTATGACAATGTGAAAAAGGGTTTTTTTGACTTTTTTTGAATTTATTAAAAATAGAAAACCAAGAAATCACATTTACATAAGTATTCACAGCCTTTGCTTAATACTTTGTTGATCCACCTTTGGCAGCAAATACAGCCTCAAGTCTTTTTGAATATGATCCCACAAGTTTAGCACACCTAACTTTAGGCAGTTTTGCCCATTCTTCTTTTCAATAAGTCTCAAGCTCAATCAGGTTGGATGGGAGACGTTTGTGCACAGCCATTTTCAGATCTCTCCAGAGATGTTCGATTGGATTCAAGTCTGGACTCTGGCTGGGCCACTCCAGGACATTCACAGAGTGGTTCTGAAGCCAATCTTTTGAGATCTTGGCTGTGTGCTTTGGGTCGTTGTCCTGCTGAAAAATGAACCTTCGCCCCAGGTCAAGAGCGCTGGAGCAGGTTTTCATCCAGGATATCTCTATATATTGCTGCATTCATTTTTCCTTCTATCCTGACTAGTCTGCCAGTTCCTGCTGCTGAAAAACATCACCCCAGCATGATGCTGCCACCACCATGCTTCACTGTAGGGATGGTATTGGCCTGGTGATGAGCGGTGCCTGGTTTTCTCCAAACATGGCGCCTGGCATTCACACCAAAGAGTTCAATCTTTGGCTCATCAGACCAGAGAAATTTGTTTCTCAAAGTCTGAGAGGCATTCAGGTGCTTTTTGGCAAATTCCAGACGGGCTTCCATGTTCCTTTTACTAAGGAGTGGCTTTCGCTTGGCCACTCTACCATACAGGCCTAATTGACGGATTGCTGCAGAGATGGTTGTCCTTCTGGAAGGCTCTCCTCTCTCCACAGAGGAACGCTGGAGCTCTGACAGAGTGGCCATCGGGTTCTTGGTCACCTCCCTGACTAAGGCCCTTCTTCCCCGATCGCTCAGTTTAGAAGGCCGGCCAGCTCTAGGAAGAGTCCTGGTGGTTCCAAATGTCTTCCATTTCCGAATAATGTAGGCCACTGTGCTCATTGGGACCTTCAAAGCAGCAGAATTTTTTCTGTGTCCTTCCCCAGATTTGTGCCTCAAGACAATCCTGTCTCGCAGGTCTACATACAGTTCTTTTGACTTCCTGCTTGGTGTTTGTGCTCTGATATGCACACTCAACTGTGGGACTTCATATAGATAGGTGTGTGCCTTTCCAAATCATGTCCAATCAACTGAATTTACTGCAGATGGACTCCAATTACGCTGTAGAAAGATCTCAAGGATGATCAGTGGAAAAAAGATGCACCTGAGCTCAATTTTGAGCTTCATGGCAAAGGCTGTGAATACTTATGTAAATGTGATTTCTTAGTTTTCTATTTTTAATAAATTCAAAAAAAGTTTAAAAAAAAAAATTCACATTGTCATAATGGAGTATTTTGTGTAGAATTTTGAGATAAGAGATTAAATTAATACAATTTGGAATGAGGCTGTAACAAAACAAAATGTGGAAAAAGTGAAGCGCTGTGAATACTTTCCGGATGCACTGTATATATATATATATATATATATATATATATATATATATATATATATATACATATTAGCACACACTGGCCGTTTTATCATCATGGTTCTTTCAAAAGAATACAAGTGGGCAGGAAACAAGTAGTATTGAGGGGATTTGTTTTCTTTTCAAAAATGAAGCACTGATGCACCATGAGTAGTTTTAATTAAAAAAATCAAAAAGCAACATTTACAAGGTTCTAATAATTAAGGAAGTGGATAATTCCTTGCCAGTTAAAGCCAAGGAAAAGCTGGATGCATTTTGAAATTATTGCTGGTGAGTCCTTAGTTTGGGCAAGTAATCTGAGTATACGGAAAAATTCATCTTTTACTCCCTTATTTTAACTACATTAGCTATCAACAATGTTCCCTCTAATTTTCCACGGGTCTGAGCGTTCACACAAAGTTGGTTGAAACAACAGTGAGCAACCATAATCCCAAGTGTGGCAAGATAATTAATTATCATACATGTCCAAAACTTGACATCAAGTTACATTTTGCTGAGTTTCCAGCAATGCAAAATTATTTTTCTCTTTTGAATGAATTGACTCATGTACTATTGCAAAGGTTGTACGGCCTACAAACGTTGTTTGTTCTTACAATTCTTTCACAAGATATACATTTCTTTTTATTTCCTGATACATTTTTTCGCATTACATTAACATTTTTGGGGGGTTATTTAGTCGGTTGTAAGATACAGAACTGTACTTTTTTTTCTTTTTTTCTGGCTCTTTTCTAAAATTGTCCTTCTTTTTTTCTCTTCCTTTTGTTTCTTTTTTTCTCAGCTTTTCACTACTTTTTCATTTTGGTATTTTTTTCTTTTTGTTCTATTCCCCCCTTCCTTTAAGTCATTTTGTGCATAATTTTACATGATATTTGGTCATGTTGGGATTATGGAAGCAAAAACAACCTGAAGAGCCGTTTAGGACCCGAAAGAGCCGGTTCCTTTTAGTGAGCCGAGCCGAAGAAGCCGGTTCTCGACAAACTCTACTAACTACTAATCATCGTTCTACTTCGACTCGACTTCAAAATACTACATTTAGGACACAACGTCAGGATAACCCGTGTATTTTTACCTTCATGCACTGTAACTTTGACTTAAGTCGCTTCTTAATTAGTAATTTTGAGCCCTGATTTTTGTGCGCTGGCTAGATTTTCTTGTGCGCTGAGAATGTGCGAGCAGCTTAGAGGGAACACTGGTTATCAATTAGATAGTATTCAAACAAACATGAATACATTATGAGAAAGCCACAGCTAGCCAAAAGAACCTCTTGCTCCAGGCTTCTTCCTTTGCCGTGTATTGGCTTAAACCAAAGCATGATCGTGACTGATTTGAATGTGGATGAAGTCCCCAGCCTGATATGATAAATTCACCGCTTTTAAAGTCTTTGTGGGTTCAAAAGAGAAACTGCACTGTTGTCAGATTAATTTCATTTTTTAATCTGTAGAGGTAAAGTCTGTGAATGGACTACCCCCAGTGACGGTCGGCTTAGACTGCAATTTAAATCTTTTTATTATCTCCTTTAGCGTGACTCAATCAAGCTGCTTACCTGGGAAAAACTTTATATGCATGTTTATAATTGAGAGATCATAACTAAAAGCTGACCTGAATGTAAGGGAAGCCAGTTGACACAAAGTGACCCTGTGCTGCACTAAACTAGAGTTTTGCCAATTACCAGCCTCGACATAAAATTCTAGAAAGCCATACCATGAAATGGAGGTCTGGAATTATGTATTTATTCTTTACTCATTCATTCATCCTCAGGTTGATAATCCTCGCAAGGGTCAAAGGGGTGCTGGAGCCCATCTCAGCTCACTATGGGAACAACCTGCACTGGTTACCAACCTATTGCATGGCAAACAGAGACAGAACCATTCACTCACACTCTCATTCTTAGGGTCAATTTTGACACGCAAATCAATTGCTATGCATGTTTTATTGTTCGTTAGAGG
This sequence comes from Urocampus carinirostris, assembly GCF_059441175.1. Taxonomy (NCBI): domain Eukaryota; kingdom Metazoa; phylum Chordata; class Actinopteri; order Syngnathiformes; family Syngnathidae; genus Urocampus; species Urocampus carinirostris. The sequence continues at coordinate 13,297,293 of NC_142349.1, read as the reverse complement.
AAACTGAAATGCTCAGAAAAATCTACTGGCAAACTCCATACAGGGAGGCTGGTAGCTGTAATTGAATCCATGACCTCTTAAACCTCATCCACCTCTTTTCTTTATATGCAATGGAATTTCATTGCAAACATTCTAGCAAGCAAAAAATACATCCAGCTATTCTACTTGTAAATGAATGATCCAAACATGCACCTGACTAAGTACATATTTTCTTATCTTTGTATACAATATAAAACTAGTTCAAATTGAAGATAAAAGAACATTTTTTCTATGACCATCCAATGGCTTGTTTTGTTTTTTTCTTCATCATGTGACGATACTGACGGTCATATATACCAGTATGTTCTCTCATTGCCTTGATTGTAGATGAATACATATCATGTTCCTATTTTATTGTGTACTGATTGGCATTAAAACAGTCAGTTTTATGGTGCGGCCATTTCTTACAAAATCGTACAAAAAAAGGTTTTATTTTCTTCTTGAAACACATTTCATAAAACATGTTGAGCGCAGTATCACGTTTACATCAAAAGTTAAGTGCTGTAATGATTCCTAAAGGATAGATTTAAACACAATTGTCACTTAAGAAAAGTGAATCTTATGACACTAAAAAGAGGGAAACTAACTTGGTGAATGTAAATATCACTTTTTAAAATTTTAGCCTGAGTGGGATTCATTCCCCACTTGTCTGTATCCCTAATCAGTGGGATTCCCCACTGAGTCGTCCAGGAAACTATTTAACTCTTGATTTTTTTGAAGTCCTATTTTTTCCATTAAATTATCATTTGAATTTGTAATTGTGTGAGTTTAGCCCAAGCCTGCCAGAAGCAGCGCTTTGCAGATGATATCTTCACCCGCGGGAACAGGAATCAATACATGTCCAATGAGGGCACGTAACACAATCATACAGGCACATGGCAATGATGGCTATCATCACCACTCACCTCTAAGATTTCACCTCAAGAAAAATCAAGCTTCCCCTTGAACGATGTAAGTGAACGCCCCAGAAATGCTGTCTGCTGACAACAGTAGAAAATTGTATTGATGTGACCCGAGAAAACAGCCCTTAGTGGAAAATTCTTCAAAGGAGCAAACTTTTGTCTCAATGCTGTGCAAACAAAACATGGCATGGGCAGCTAAAGATCTGTGATGGAGCACTGCCCACATTTCAGACATGCCGAGGTCAGGTCCTCTCATTTTTATAATTAGGTGGCTAAAAGTTCATTAAACTAATGGAACTTACCGAGAACTTTTTGAACTTAACTGTCTTTTACATGAGACCATAACAAAATGTGTGACACTATATGGCCTTGGATGGATAATAAGGACTATTACAATGTCAAGTTTCTGATTGTTTACCTAAGATATCAGTTACATTTATTCCTGCAATATTACAAAGTTCACAAATTCACTGGCAGCAACATTCCATTACAAAAAGACAACAGACGAGCTATAAATACTAACTATATACAGTCATATGCAAAAGTTTGGGCACCCCTGATGATTTTCCTTTATAAATCATTGGTTGTTCAGATCAGCAATTTCAGGTAAATATATCAAATAACAGACAAACAAAGTGATATCTGAGAAGTGAAATTAATTGTATAGGATTTACAGAAAATGTGCAATAATTGCTGAAACAAAAGTAGGCAGGTGCATACATTTGGGCACCCCAACAGAAAAATGACACCCAATATCTAGTAGATCCTCCTTTGGCAGAAATAAACGCTTCTTTAACTTCCAATGAGGGTCTGGATTCTGGTTGAAGGTATTTTTGACCATTCTTCTTTACAAAACATCTCCACTTCAGTCAGGTTTGATGGTTTCCCAGCATGGAACATCCACTTTAAATCACACCACCAATTTTCAATAATATTCAGGTCTAATATTCATGAATGCCTTAGTAAACTTTGAGCAGTGTTTGGGGTTGTTATCTTGTTAAAGTATCCAGCCCTGGCGCAACTTCAGCTTTGTCACTAATTCTAGAACATTGTTCGCAAGAATCTGCGGATACTGACTGGAATCCATGCGACCTTCAACTTTAACAAGATTGCCAGAACCTGCACTGGCCACACAACCCCACAGCATGATGCAATCACCACCAAATTTTACTGTGGGTAGCAAGTGTTTGTATTGGAATGCTGTGTTCTTCTTTCGCCATGCATACCGCCCCTTGTTATGTCCAGATAACTCAAATTTAGTTTCATCAGTCTACAGCACCTTATTCCAAAATAAAGCTGACATGTCCAAATGTGTTTTAGCATACCTCAAGCGACTGTTTGTGGCATGTGCGCAGAAAAGGCTTCTGTCGCATTACTCTCCCATACAGCATCTCTTTGTACAAAGTGTGCTGTAAATTTGAACGATGCGCAGTGACACCATCTGCAGAAAAATCATGTTGTAGGTCTTTGGAGCTGTTCTGTGGGTTGAGTTTGATTGTTTTCACCATCCTTCGCCTCTGCTTATCTGAGATTTGTCTTGGCCTGCCACCCTGGGCCTCAACGAGAACTGTGCCTGTGGTCTTCCATTTCCCTTCTATGTTCCTCACAGTGGAAACTGACAGCTGAAATCTCTCAGCTACCTTTTTGTATCCTTCCCCTCAACTTTCATGTTGAACAATCTTTGTTTTTTAGGTTTGACAGTTGTTCTGTGGCTCCCATGTTGCCACTCTTCAGAGAAGATGCAAAGAGGAGAACAACGTGCAACTGGCCGCCTTAAATACCCTTTTCCATGATTGGCTTCACATGTGTATGTAGGTCAAGGTTCAATGAGCTTATCAAACAAATTTTGTGTTCCAATAATTAGTGCTAAAGGTATTCAAATCAGTAAAACAACAAGGGTGAACCTGCCAACTTTTGTTTAGGTAATTATTGCACACTTTCTGTAAATCTTATGACCTTCACTTCACTTCTCAGGTATCACTGTGTTTGTCTGCTATATGATATATTTAACTGAAATTGCTGATCTGAACAACCAATGATTTATAAAGGAAAATCTTGAAAATGATCAGGGGTGCCCAAACTTTTGCCTACGACTTTATACGTGCTATAAATACTCTGTTAGTTAATGAGAATGAAGTTTTGCAAACTACTTAGTGGATAAAAATAGTCTACACTCCATGTTGCAATGATATAGAGCAAGCATGTGCATCTTTGTATCATGAAATATAGGTTCTAAATGATCAAATCGCTGTTTGGAACTTAATTTCCCTCCACCTTGACCAAGGCTCGGTTAAAAGAGGAATTTGGAATTTTTGTACCTGCAGCCGCCATCTTTTGGCTTGTTTCGTTATTGCAACCTGACAGCTCATTCATGGTGTGCGTGGAAGTACGTGGAATTCTTTGACGTACCTAAATGAACTATTCTTTTGTCATCCTTCTTGATGTTTGGGTTAGTGTTTTGACTGTACTTAATGAAAAACCTCTTCTTATTTTCACTATCGTTACCAAAAAGAAACAAAACAAACATGGGGACGAGCATGACATCACTCACCAGCTCTTCCCATTGTCCAAAAGATATATAATATACTTAATAATGTCCCCCTTATTAAATTGAATATGTCATAATTTTAATTTTCACTTTATGTATTTTATGTATTTACTTTCTTTCTCTCCTTATACAGCACTTTCTTGAACCCTTAAACTTGATGGCTTTTTATTGTTTCATGCCAATTTTGTTTGGAATGATGCAATTTTCAATTTAAAAACATGATGAAAAAAAAACGTTTATGTCGTTTTCTCATAATGGGCGCCCCCAAATAAGGATGTAAACAAGAGAGTTTAGGCTCTTCATTCCGAATTTGCTATGTTTGCTCGAGTTGTGGCCCAGGCAACATATCAATGTAACTAAGGCTGCGGCGATTAGTCATCATTGTCTACAAAAATTGCTGCTAGAATGAGTATACAAATAATTTCATTGTCGATTATTATCACCAGACACACTTTTCCAACAGAGAGAGGCATCTTTACATGAATATATTCTCTGTTGTGAGTCACGCCTTGAGTGGTAACATTAACATCAACTACACATCCCAAAACTTGAAGTTCTGGAGCATTTTAGCCTGGATATGGCAAATAAAAAGACTTCTTGCGAAGTTAACAAAGGAGACCTTCTGTGTCATGGCGGTTGATCGGTGACACATAAACATTTAAACAGCGTGTCTGACAATTGAATAAAACAGTCTGATTCACCTCGGTAAGATTCAAAAGACATTCAAACCCATACAGTCTTGATGACATGCATTGTACCGTTAACACGTGTATAGTTTCCTATAAAAGATAGCTTGAGTGTTATGCCAGACTGTGGCTGACAAACACATTTGAAATTAGATGCATGCAGTCCGAAAACAAAGGTCAGTTGGTTAACCATTAAAAACTACAAAGGGCAGTTAATAAAAAAGTTTGATTTTAAATTATTAGGTACTTTCGTAACGGATTTCGTGGTTGACAACTGAATGTACTCAACATTACTGCTGCTAACGTATCTGTTCTGTTTTGCAGGGATACAAATTGTTAACTTGATTTTCTTCTTTTTTTGCCTGTCCCTAAAAAAATGACAGAGGTTTATCCATGTATTTATGTCAATACTGACTGCACACAGTCTCTAATTTGTTTTAGATAGTAAATTTCTATTTATTTTTTGTACAAATCCAGCCCAAATCAGATGTTCAATAAGAGATTTATTTGTAACCGTACCATTTTCTCATGTTTATTATCATTTAACACATTAAATCAACTTTATGCTAAATTCAAGAAGAAAATAAAAAAACATCCAATAACTAATCCTTTCAATAGTCTGTGATTAGCCGACTATTTTAGTAGTTGTTAGCTGCAGCCCTAATTGTAATGAAACACTTTCGGTTGAAAATCACTTTAATTCTACTATATATCTATCTGAGATTGAATAACAATGCATGCATTGTATACATATACAGATGCTAGCAAAGAAACAATGCGAATCTTTAGCAGGTAGTTAGCTCTGGCGTCTGGTTTTACCGAAGGGGATGCGGTAAACAGAAATTCTGGCAGCGAGTCGAGTGCTCATTTGGAATCCCCTCGAATCCTGGCGGATTTTCCTCAACTGCTCCTCATTAACATTACGCCGAGGTGTGTGACCCTCCGCCATTCATTTGCGGGCAATTTCATCCCGCGTCGTCCTTGCCTCTCAAAGGAGAGCGCGGCTGCGTCCGTTCTCCCCGGGAATGTAAATGCCTTGTAAATCCTCGAGTAGGCCCTTTTCAAAAGGGAGCACTGGTCTCTCTCGGACAGCGTTATTAAAAAATTCAAATTGGAGTAACAAAAAAGAAATGAGGGAGGGATTTTTCTGCTAGCTAAAAGATGTGGTCCACACAATAAAGATATTGATTGTCCTTCGTCTTATATCCTGACTGAATTTAGAATTGACGTCCATTCTGGGGCTGCTAGTGACTTAATAAGAAAATATGGTTTACAGTGATACAGCTTTGAGGATGTTTTTTTTCTTCTGTATCTAATATAATGACTGACTTGGGGTATTTAGTCATGGAGCAAAAAAGCACAAATTGTTGTATTGTCAGGCGTATAAAGATCATTCTTTTCTCTTTGGCGACAGGATACTTCCAACAGTTTAGTAAACAATGGTAAAAGCTAGAAACATACGTTTTCCTAATTAAATGAGGGTTCATGCAATTTTAATATATCCTATGGCTATATGGCTACAGAACTAAATGGTGTGTAGGCCGAAAATGAGTCAAAATGGCAAATACATTAGCTTACACTGGCTCTTCCAATTTGAGGTCTAGCATTGAATGAGTTAGAAATAATGAAAACAAAAATGCTGTATTTGCAAAAGATTAAAATATGTAAACATTTATAGTGATTGTTTTTTTAAGGATTTTTTGTCAGAAAGAGGTCTCTTTGTATACAATTTCCATTTCTCTAATTATACTAGAACTAACTCTATGAGAATACTAGATTTTAACGTAATTATCTTTAAAAACACATGTAGAAAACTGGTTTAGTTTTGAACATCGTTTTTTTTTATTTTTCTAAGATGAGAGTCGTCCGAATCAAATCAAGTAAAATCACCCCCCTTCAAAATGTAGTGGGGTAAATAGGTATTTAATCAACCACTAATTGTGCAATTTATTTTACTTGAAAAGAGAGACCTGTAATTGTCAACATGGGTAAACCTCAACCGTGAGAGACAGAATGTGAAGAGAAAACAAACAATCCCATTTTTGATTTTTTTGAAGTAATTTATTCTCCAAAATTAGGGTGAAAAATACATGCTTGGTCACCCACAAACAGGCAAGATTTAAAACTGACAAAGAAGTGTAACTTCTAATGAGGCCTAATGGAGTCTAACAAGGCTCCATTTGTTACTTGTTTTAATGGCATCTGTTTTAGCTCATATTGGTATAAAAGACACCTGTCAATAACCTCCGTCAGTCACACTTCATACTCTACTAATACCAAAACCAAAGAGCTGTTGAATAACACCAGAGACAACATTTTAGACCTGCACCAGGCTGGGAACACCGAATTTGGATTTGCAATAGGTAGAAAACTTGTCTAAAAAAATAGAATGACAGGAACAATTATTAGAAAATGGAAGACGTACAAGATCACCGATAAACCCCCTTTATCTGGGGCTCCATGCAATATCTCACCTTGTGGGGTCAACATGATAAGAAGAAAGGTGAGCAAAAATCCTAGAACCACAGGGGGGGACCTAGTGAATGGCCTAAAAATAGCTGGGACCACAGTAAGAAAAGGCTACTATCAGTAACACAATGCACCACCAAACGTGTCCCCCTGCTGAAGCCAGAACAGGTCCATGTGTGGTTTACAAGAGAGCATTTGGATGATATAAAGAGGATTGGGTGAATGTGTTCTGGTCACATGAAACCAAAACAGAACATTTTGGTAGAAACACAGGTTCTTGTGTTTAGCGGAGAAAGACTTCCGGATTGCATCTGAGGAACACCATAGCATATGTGAAGCACTGGGGTGGAAACATCATGCTTCGGGGCTGTATTTCTGCAAAGGGACAATCTGTGTAAAGGAAATAATGAATGGGGTCATGTATTGAGAGATTTTGAGTGAAAACCTCCTCCCATCAGCAAGGGCATTGAAAACGTGACGTGGCGGGGTGTTTAAGCATGACAATGAGCCTGAACACAAAGCCAGGACAACAAATGAGTGTCTTCGTAAGAAGCATTTCAAAGTCTTGGAGTGGTCGACCAAGTCCTCGATCTCAACCCCATAGAAAATGTGTGGGGGGAGTGCAAAGTCCAACTTGCCCAACGACAGCCCCAAAACATTTCTGCTCTAGATCTGCATGGTGGAATGTGCCAAAATATCAGCAACAGTGTGTGAAAAGCTTGTCAAGAGTTACAGAAAACGTGTTGCCCCTGTTATTGCTAGCACAGGGTACATAACAAATACTGAGATTAAATTTTGGTATTGATCAAATACTTATTTTCCACCATGATTAGCAAATACATTTTACAAAAAAAATCAATTTTATTTTTACTTTATTTTTTTACATTCTATCTCTTATAATTAAGGTTTACCTATGTTGACAATCACAGCATTTTTCTAATATTTTTAAGCGTGAGAACTTGAACAATTAGTGGTTGAGTAAGTATTTTGAGACTCCTTGTGATTAAGGGCTATACAGATAAACTTGTCTTGAATTGACTTGACCTATTTGTCCCACTATATATTCTGGTAAGTGAATCATCCATTTTTTTTTTATTCCAACACTGTCTTAGCGGGTAACATAACATTTATAATACAAACAGCAAGTTCATTCAAATTTAATACATTGCATATTTTTTTTCGAACTTGGTCACAGTTTATTTAATTAAATCATAATTGCATGCAGTCAAACTAAATCTAGTTTTGTCTTTACAAACAACCATCCTTAAGAAATTTGGACGCTAGACCTCCAAAACCACACAAAGTCTTCATCTTTTTATTAGGTAAAAATGTATTAACTCAGTGTATTGCAAAAACCTTATGTTTCTGATTCATCGTTCAATTGACAGTATTCATACGGGTGCTTGAAATCCTTGAATTTTAAAGTTTTGTTTCCAAAGTTTCAAAAGTGCTTGCATTTTTGGTGAAATGCCCGTAAATGCTTGAAACTGTTGTCATGTTTCTCAACAAGTCTGCTTAAAAATGACATAAACACTGCTCTCTGGTGGCTTTTCTTTGCCATTGCATTTCTTCTTCCTTCGTTATCAATGGCAGCTGCCATTACTTTGTATGGCATTGTCCTAGTAAGCGTCATTGCCCCCTACGAGTTGTGCCCAAGAGGGCAGGTGCATACCACACATAAATAGGGTACTATAATATATGTAATAGTGGGAGGATTACATATCAACTATGGACATTTATTACGGGCCGGTCAAAAAAAGAAGGTCACAATCAGCGGTGGTAAATTAAAATGGGATTAACTTCCTGCAACTGAAAATGTAAACTACGAATTGTTGTAATTTTTATCCCACACCTATATGGGGAGATATTTGTCTCCCAAAAATACATTCACAATTTACTCAAGATTAAAAATAACATTCAAAATCACAGATACATTTGCGGCTCTGCAAAATACATGATTGACACCTGATTTATTTTATCGGTATTGGAAATGTAAAAAAAAATGGCTTTGAACGTCTTTCAAAAGTGCTTACATATGGCCATGTAAAAAGTGTACGAACCATGAATTTAAGACAAAAAATATATCTCACATACATTACCATACATAGTGTGCCAAGTTGAAACCGAAGGGCCTCTACAACATATAAAACTAATTCCAACTGCGGATGACACTAACAGGGAATTGCCTGAATGACTTAATTAGTAGCACACAACTTTGTTCTCTGCATGGGGGGGAATGGCACACCTGTCAAATCAACAATTTGGTATAAATTGCTAACTTTCATACGCTTTGACTCCCACAATAACATCGCAAAGTTTCTGCCAGTTTCGAACTGCAAATGTATGCATCCTCCCCCGGTGCATAAAAGCCCCTCAGGTTAAAAAAAACAGAACAAATGTGTTTTTTTCCTCTTGGAAACGTGGCGTCATCCTCAGAGTGCATGGTTGCTGGTGAGGATGAGCAAATAATGCAACCTGGAGGTGTTGATGATGGGGAAAAAAATTTGTGATTCACCTAGTAAAACACGTGAATGGAAAGTCCAAACTGCAGAGAAAGAAGTAAGAACAAAAAGAGACATTCAACTGCTCAGATGACAACGCTGTCCTTATACCTAATGTATAATATTTGTATAGCATTACAAAATATTTTAGAATACTGAAATTAATTGCAAACTATGAGTCAAAACTGAAAAAGAGTGAATATTACGCAACAAATTCCATTCCTAATGTGCATTATCCGTCCGAATAGCTTTACCCCACTTTTTGCAGAAGATTCATTCAACACTCACCCAACATTGGTGAATTTCTGTGAAAAAAAGGGTTGGCGGACTGACGTGTTTAATTGATTTACCTAAAATAATTCCACCACCGTTTTCCAACAATGAGAGAGCTGTCTAACAAATTGAACATTCTTGGTGATTAGTTATTTTCCTAGTATTTTAGTTTGTGCAGTAAGCACCTTGATAACCATCCCTTAGATAAGTGGATTTACTTGTGTTTCACTTATGTCTCTAAAAGCAAGCTAATGTTTGTTTGAGCCCTCTTAAACACGTATAATTTGAAGCTGACTTTACTGGAAAGTTTACTGTTCTATGGAAATGCCAAAGATTTTATCTGACCACCTATAAGCTTGTTGTTCAGGGCTGTGATTTTGTTTTCCTCTTTGCTTCTGTTTTTTCCTCAGCAATTAAGTCTATCTGATGCAAGCATCATCACTTTTTTTTTTCTTTTTGGGGGCCATTTCAGTATATATTTGACTCCTAGGTGACCGAAGTAATCAGAAAACCAGAAGAGGTAAAAAGTAAATGTAGCAGTCTGCTACCAGACTCCATCCTTATTAATTCAGCTTTCTGAAACACTGGCGCAAAATAATCGGTTGGGGAAAGTTGGGCTAGGATTGTTTTCCAGAATGTTTTTTCTACACCAGAGGCAAAGTTTCACCACATTTAGCGCTTATCTTAAGAAACAAAAAGAGAAATGAGAATGACATTTGCAGAGGCAGAGTGTTAACGACACAAACCAGTACCATATTTATCTTTTGAATAATCTTTTAAGGATAATTCTCCCAAATCAGCGTTGGTGCTGGTGTACCAAACATGTATACTTACAAACAGGCTGTACTGGGATGTTTTTTGTCATTAGTACATGCTAAAATATGTGTTTAACCACTCATACCGGTATTGTACTTGTCTGTACCCCGGCTAGCATGCTAACAAGGCTTATTTAGTGTTTTAGATGAAAGTGGCTTTGTTATATGATGTTTAGTTGATTAATTTCCTCATGAAGTGGCAGTACATGATGTTACCTAAATGATTTCTAAATATAGACTAAACAGACGTCATTTCATATAGAGTTATTGCATGTAATGTGTATGATCCGTAGAAAAACATACTTGCCGATACATTTTAAGAATGAATACCGAAACAGAGAGCTTTTACATACACCTTTGTTAAACCAGCCACACGATTAAATCTCTCGGTAGGTGGGGGGATGTTGACATTTGCCGTCGCTATACATGGTACATGATACTCTCCAGAGAGTTGAATGACTTTATTGAGAGGGGGGAAAATAGTCAGGGGAATATTGCGTATGAATAAGGCCAATAGAGATTGTGTATGTGAGCATGGGAGAATTTTTCATATCAGACTCAATGAGGTGCTCAGCAAAAACCTCACAGCTCAAACCACATGGGTGTCTCTGTTTGGTTGTGTACAGATGAGTATGTGCTGTGCCATTATTGAAATTGAAAGGGTTGGCACTAGTTGGGTGGTGGGCAGTGTTTGACTGGCTTGGTGAAGCTGAAAGAGGAGAGATGACACGCTGTCACTTTGAGTTGATGGTCACTGCTCAGCGCTGCGGTGCTTCCTGACACTTTCTATTCAGACCGGGGCGGCACGCCGAGCGCCCCCGGCACACCGGAGGAAACCGAGACGGATCCCTTTAAGAAGGAGAAACGAAGTCATGTGACCGCGTTTCCAGACTGAAGGGACATCAATTGGTCATCATGACAGGGAAGGAGGTTGTGCTGGAACTCATTGTAAAGATAATGCTGAATTTGGATTGAAGCTGTCAGAGAGCATTTCCTATTGCGACGCGAGAACTGAAGTGAAAGCTCTCACTCATATTTTGGCCTTGAGGAATGACTTGCCAAAAGTTGACTTAAGAACGGAAAATGTATTTCTCTTTTTGATATTCTCATACATGTTGGCGACTCTGTCTCTCAAGAGTCCTGTAGGTGGTACTTCAGGAATAAAGATGGCCGAAACCCCTGATTTGGGCTCCTCGGTCACTGTGCGAAATACGTCAACAGTTTCTTTAAATTTGCATCCTGTAAAGAATAGGGTCCACCGTTGATTGGTCTTGAAAGTCAGAGAGAGCTAAACATCAAAACAGCTAGATTTTAGATCTCAGATTGAGTTAAAAATGTGGGTTTTATATTTGACTCTGAGCTCAAATTAATGTATCACAATACCCCAGTTTTAAAATTGCTGCATTGGGTCCCTGTGCTTTCCGGATAGATGTAAAGGTGCTTTGACTAGTTTTTAAGGTCTTAAGGGTCTTATGCCATCATATCTATCTGATTTGCTTTTAGTACTGTATATCAGCCCTTGTGGTCCCTGAGGTCCTCTGGCAGCGGTTTGTTATATGTTCCTGGGGTGAGGACCAAAACATTTGGTCAAGCAACATTCAGCCTCTATAGAACTGTCTGCAGGGACTGTTGACATTCTAAAGACTAAGTGTGCATGGGAGGCTCACTGATAGGGTCAAGTATAATGGTTGAAAAATCCTAAGGCCATCTGTTGCCATTCCTATTAGTGTGTATAAACGTCCCTCGGGTCTTATTGCTCACTCTGTTGGTCTGTGCCCTGCCATAATCATAACTATTTGTATTACTATTTTGTTATTATGGTATTCCTTTGAGCATCTGTGTATTTAGTGTTTTGGATTATTGTTGGGTGGGGATAAAGGAATGGTTTTTATTGTGTTGTTGTCTTATTGTACAAACCAGCCTGGTGGTCTTGGGGTAGAGAGCCCGCCCCAAGACTGGAAGGTCGCTGGTTTGCACCTCGGCTGAGTCATACCTAAGACTCAAACCTTACCATTGCCTCCCTGCATTAGGAATTGGGGGTTTTGGTCACCTAGTAACTCCTAACCAGAGGTGTTGCGAGACATCGGTTGGGTAGAACTATTGTCGAATAAATTTGCGTACACAGTTGCACGTGTTTGTGTATGCAAGCCAACCCCTTATTGATCAGGGATAAGCCGAGGAAAAAGAGGAAGATTGTCTTATTGTACTGTAAATGTTTCATTCAGAACTTTGCCTGAAAAGTGTTTTACAAATAAACTTGATTTGAATTTGATTTGATCAACTATCTGTAGTTGCTATTATGCAAACGAGTAACTCAAAAACATTCAAATGTGCGTTTGAACAGAGACAAAAAAAGCCTTTTGCTGGCTGCCATTGGATACATAAAACGCTGGATCATTGTTCCATCCATACCATCTTAGTTCTATTTGGGAGTAAAAAGGTGGAAATCACATTTGGTTGATTCACAGTGATAGAATGTGAACTTGATTGACAGATTCCCCTTCAGAGCCTCCGAGAGGTAGAAGCCCGACTTCAAAGGGAATACATTGTAAATCCCCCAGTAATACAGCTGATCGAAAAAAATTAATGGGGAGCCACGATAAGTGGACGAGCTGTCATCCTTGCCTTTAAAAGGTTTTGTAACTTTTAGTACTTATCTCAAGTTTGTAGATTCTCCTTCAATGCAGATCAATTAGATAAAAAGCTGTCGGCCTGTCATAGGCGCAGCGGAAATAAAAAAAAAAGGAGGGATTGAAACAAGGAATGTTCTTTCAATACATCCACGCAAACAAGACTAATGGGGATTTTGGGTTAAAGGCATTTCAGGTGTCGACGAAGAATAGCTTGAGAACTTTTTTTCATGTTTAAGCTACATCGCAAAAAATAGGCTAATGACAAGCGAACAAAGAACATTACTGTCATTTTTCTCACATAGTTTCGAGTAGATATTTGTTTAGTAAATAAGCTCTTCAAACTTGTTTTGTGAGAAGTCTCTTCTACATATTTCTTTTGTTCTTAGTTATTTTAACATGCGATGCGCCCGCCTCCACTCTGTCTGTTTGAGGGGGCACATGTACCTGTCTGACTAGCTTGAATTTCTTTCAAGGCATACTTCACACAACTGTGCCTGTTTAGCGCTTTTCTCATGTCCATCAGCAAGGGTTCAAAGTTGAAAGCCTTGCACAATAATGTCTCTCAGCGGGTGCACACTGTTGAAAAACAATCACAGAGAAATCAGTTTTACCTCTTTTTTTCCTCCGAGGATGAATGCACGAAATGAAGCTTTACATCCCGGCGGTTAGATCATCTTTGTCGTTCCTTCCGCCTCTGAATTTAATAACGCCCCGCTGACGTTTAATAAAATCCGAAGCATCGAGTGTAGGAGAGCACCCAGCTTGGACGCCCATTTTTTAGGAATACAATTTAAATTGTGCTGCTGAACTTATTTTCAACTTCCGTCCCTACAAAATCAGCAAATCTGTCACTGGCAAATTTCTGCACACATAGAAAGAAAGAGTTTGAGATTGAGTCATGGGTCGCATACAGGACAGTGGTCCTGTATGTGACCCATTTCATTATGTTAGCAGTTCCTGTCTTTTTATTTCTGTCTTCCTCCTTCCTGCCTACTGATCCGTGACCGTTTTTATCATTAGTGCTATGGTACATAAAACACAAGGTGGAGAAAACATTCCGTCTGGCTAAGCGTGTGAATCACCACCAGCATCTATATGTCCATTTTTGCTTCAAAAGCTAATTGTTTTTATCACTTGCTGAGCCTGTAGTCACGTTAGGCAACATATGTACGTAGCTTAAATTGATTGATGAAGGTTGAAGTAATGCGGCAATTTTTCAGCCTCTAAAGTCAGGTCGGCCTTGATTAGTTGTTAATTCAGCCAAGAGCAGCTGTAATGTCATTTTCAGATGATAAAGATGAACAAAATGGCCACACTTTATGGGCAAAAACAGGTGTATCTTGCCTCTTTACTGTTTTCTAAAACACTTACTTTTAAAATGTTTTTGAACCAATTTTCCTTTACATCAACATTTTCATGGGCCTTAATGGATCATGCAAACGATATTCGGTGCAGCATTCGTACAGAGGACCAGTCACACTGCATTTCCAGCAGTGGCAGAGGGCTGGGGGGGCGTCACAAGATCACGGAGCGAATGCACACACATCGATTTAAGACTGAAACATTGGATGTATTGAGTTATGGTTGGGCAAAACTCTCTGCTCGAATGGTTTATTACTCTTACAGTTACTAGTTTTTCATTTAAAAAGTAATTCCATTACCTCCCATATTAATGACACCAAAAAGTAATTGTTACAAATTACCATTTATACTCCCTTAGAAGCATTCAGAAAACTGCTTTTAAATAGCCACATAATAAAATAGAAGAAAACGTGTACACCAACCCGTGGGAGCAGTGAATCCTTCCCCTTTCTTAGATTGTACAATATCCATATGCAATTTGTCTCTGGGCTTCAAACCAATCAAAGATCCCCTTATTCATTTCTGGTTACAGTCCAATAAGTTTTCTTTTTTTTTCTCCAGGCATGGTGTATTGCAAAAAAAAATCTTAAAAAAAAAAGAAAAAACAAAGTACAGCACACTCTTACCGTGAAGTCTCTGCTGAAGTTTGCCCCATTGATTTACCCCTGGTTTGTTGTTCCTGTTTAAGCCACGCCCCCATGCCCAAAGATGACACTTGAATATTTTATTTAATAGTTGTAAATTCAGCTTAATTTAGTACTGCAACTTTTAGCATGCACTTGTATTTACATGGATTTAACTTACTAAATTGGTTCATAAATCACGTGATACATCGAATTTAGGTAGCTCAGGGGGTAAAGTGATTGTCTTGGGATCAAAAGGTTTTATTCCTGGCTCCTCTGTGTTCAATGTCGAAGTGTTTTTAGGAAAGACACAGAACCCCTAGTGCCACCAATAAGCAGGTAGTTGACGTTGTTAAAGTTAAACATTATAAAAACTCTTTGGTGGCTGTATTACTCAAGCAAAAACAGATATTAAGTTATAAAACTACTTTGTGGTAGCTACTGCGCCATGCTAACCTGACTGTGTCTCTCGGCGAACAGGAACTACCACTCCGTAGTTGTGGTTTATTATAAGTCAGTAGAAAACAGGAGCACGACTTAACAATAAAAGAATATAAGATTGATAAACGTATAAAAGATGTTATTAGACTGATGATTGAAACGTTACTTTATTTGTGTGTGTGAGAAAGATTGTTTTTATATTTAGGAATATAAAAACAAGTTATTTTCATTGCATTGAATTCTGAGAAATGCACATATCCAAAACGGCCAACTTTACAGACGTTGCTATTGGTTTATGAGTGTGTGTGAATGGGTGTGAAGCACATTGTGAAGCGCTTTAGGAGGTCTTCATTGACTTGAAAAGCGTTATGTAAATGCTGCCCATTTACATATTTGGTAGGGAGAATATTTCCATAAGGACAACTGTATTCAGTTGTACTTTTTGGGTAAATATAAACATGCCAACCATTCAGATATAGTTGCTGTACAAGGTTTGTCATGAAGGAGTGCTTAACAATAAGGAGAAACTGTATTTCATGATCCGCATTCAATAAATAGCAAAATAACGTAGTTCTTGTCCCAATTCTTTTTTACCTTGTTTCAGGTTACTTCATTATAATATACGACAAGTCTGTCAAAGGTTCCATATTGAAGTTTACTGATAGTATTGTGGGTTGGGGCTACTTTTTGAAATGTTGCACTATTTTTCATTATTTGTCTTTCTATTTGACCTATGCTATCAGCTTTCTTTGCCAGGCTGCCGGGTCGAACCTAATTGCTGCTCGGCTATTACCTGTTTATTTTGGTGGCTCTGCCGCTGATGGTCAACATGAAGTTATTTTCATGTATCTTGAGCCTTCTTAGTAACACTGTTTACATTGTGATTCGTTTTTGTTTTTTTCTTTGTTTTACTTGTAGTCTACATTTTCTGCTTCGAGTTCATGTGGTTGCTCAATACTAAGCGAGTACTTGGATTGGACGGATTCTGTGGTCCTAGGATTGATACGGTGCTTCTATATGTAGATAGGGCAATCCTTCTCTCTCTCACCCAGCGGCCTCACCCCCTCTTTAAGTTTATGCCGGTTTGTGTGACTGACAGGCACAATTTTAGCGCCTCTCCCTACCTGGCCTGATGCTGCATCTTGCCTGCCAGGCACGAGAGAGAGACACATCTAGGGGTTCACCCTTATCAGAAGCTAAATATGCCAGAGACAAACGGGACTTTTTTTTCCAACAACAGAATACGACAATGCCAGGCCTCATTTGTATGGTAAAGTCTTACGCTACAGTTTCAAGATTACACATGTTTTATTACTTCAGTGGCACTTGGGCTCCGCATGTTAATTGCTCCCTTTGTTCGTACCTTTCAAGTTACAAGTATTGAGAGGAACCTGGCAGCAGGCTGCGCTATCAGGCCTGCCCTCCACTGCCATGCACCTTCACTGTCAGTAGAGGAAATCGCATGATGCTAACCACTGTTAAATAAAAAGGAAAAAAAGAAGAAATTATGTTTAGCTTTTGGTCTAATGTTATACTTAAACAAAATGTGAACATTTATCTATGGATGATACAAATTTAAAAGACATAACATACATAAAGTCTAACCTAAGGACTTCACCTAACAACAGATACCAAACAAAATAACATTCTGAATTTCGAAAATAAAATTAAACAATGTAAATCTCAATTGGATCTATGGTTTCAATGGGACATATCAATTATTGGCCGAATCTATTTACCGTATTTTCCGCACTATAAGGCGCACCTAAAAGTCTTGTTTTTTTTCAAAAGCTGACCATGCGCCTTATAACACAGTGCGCCTTATATATGGCTCAATATTAAATTCGCAAGGTCTCGCAACTACGAGAAACAGCCGCCGACTCCATTTTTCGCGCTGTGCATACTGGGAAATATTAAACGATTGGTAGTTGCCGGGGCTCGTGTTGTATTTGTTTACTAAGTGGCAAAATGGCTACCCCATTAAACTGCTTAATTCATATTCAACAAATATAGTATTTGTCTGAATCCAGGGTTATGACTGGTGAAGATGTAAAGCACAATTTACCTTAAACAAACGCAGAATTATTCAGAATGTCACGTTTGAGAGAGAGAGAGAGCGAGAGAGAGAGAGAGAGAGAGAGAGAGAGAGAGAGAGATTCTCTTTCATACGTGCATTTGTATAAGAAAATGGCTCCTGTTAAGAGACACGCGTACAACGCCGAGTTTAAACTCAAAGCGATCAGTCACGCAGCACAACACGGCAATAGAGCGGCAGCGAGAGAGTTAAACTTAAATGAATCGATGGTACGGAAGTGGAGAAAGGATGAAGATAAGCTCCGCCAAGTAAGGAAAACTCAACAAAGTTTCCGTGGCAATAAAGCAAGATGGCCAGAGTTAGAGGAGACACTTGAACAGTGGGTTGTTCAACAAAGAGCGGCAAGCAGAAGTGTCAGTACGATAACTATACGTATGAAGGCAACAGCGCTGGCACAAAAACACTGGACGTGTTGGATGGCCCATTCACTGAGATATGGTCAATTCGAACACAGCAGAAGAAGAATTCGAGGGATTCGTCGATGAGGATCTTATAGAGTGATCTTTGTTTTTTTTTTGTGTGTTTACGTTTTACATTTTACAGTTATTATGTTATTGCTTTGCACTCGTTGTTTTTGCACATTACGAGTGTCACTTTATTGCGATTGCACTAACGTTTCATTTAAAATAACAGTATCAGACGTTTTTTTCTTTGCGTGTTGACTAAATGGACAAAAAATAAAATGATATGTCGATGTTGTTCAAAGATGTCAAAGATGTGTCACGAAAATGCTTTACCTCAGAGAAAATAATAAAACGGCTGTTTATTTATTTTGGGAGTGAATGGAGTTGTGGAAAGCTTGTTTGTTAATAAAGTTTGACCTTTTTGAATATTTTGTTGACATTCCCTTGAGCGTGGCAACATCTAGAGGTTGCATAAAGTAACTACATTCTCTACTGTAGTCAAGTCGTCACATTTATTTACCGTAAATAGCCCTTAATCCCAAAAATGTCTCGAAGGACTGCACAGGATTACAAATACAAAATTGCACAATTACCTGATCTTAAACCAGCATGCACTTATAGCGCCTTATAATGGGGTGCGTCTTATGTATGGCATAAGTTTTAAAATATATCATTCATTGAAGGTGTGCCTTATAACATGGTGCGCCATATAGTGCGGAAAATACGGTAACTAAAACGGAAAGTTTATCTAGATGTATCTATCCAGCATACTCTCAAGCAATTCCAAACAATGTCAATAAAACTATCAACCATATGCACTTTTACTTTCTGAATACTTTACTGAACGAAACGCATGCACACGTCCGTACAAAAACTCTATTTGGGGAAGCAAACCGCATTACATGAAAAGTCACATGATCAAAGAAATAGGTGAGGGTGGCCTGAAAGCAATCAATTTTGACTTCTTCAATGGAACTCTCAAAAGAAAATGGATTCAAACATGGATGACAAATAACAATTAGTTCTGGTGTCATATCCCTAACTATATATTTAAAAGCTTGTAAAAATCTATTTTCCTCCTTACCATCTGTCCACAAGACCAAGGTCGTCCCTTAATGTGTGTACGGTATGTATGAGTTGTGCGGTTACAATTCAGGGGATGGTGTAACGGTAATCCGTACAGCTCTTTGAATGTTTTCACGTGATTTCCAGGACTAAAACTGAAGATGCAGGACAGTGCATTTGGTCCCGGACAGTGCAGCCAGGTACTCTTGGAAGTCTTGGTGTTCTTTCTTAGAATTTCAAAAACGTCAGTTTAAAACCAATCATCAGCTAACCGAGGTGACACTAATGAGGACCAATCGCTGAAAATGAACGAATGAAGGTCATCAGCGTCTCCAGGTCTTGGAAACAGGAGCTTGTTTTAATTCCCTTCCCAAACTAATTATATCTGCGCCTCAACGGCAGTCAGCATTTGGGATTGTTGTTAATGGTCCTGCTTTTGATTGCCTTGATTAACTGCCAAAGCACTCTTAATTGAGGTATAGCTTGAAAATTAATAACTGTGATGTTTAATCAAGCTTTACATCAAACAACGGGAATGCTGAGTGAATATTAGACGGCCTTTATTTCCTCCTTGCCTCCAGCGAGGGTGCGACGAGGCTCAGGATGATGGAAACAGGCGGATGGTTTTGAGGCCATATCGGCACCTGCCTCTGAGGTAGCATTCCCCATAATTAATTGAATCAGTAATTAATGCTTTTCAAAGTCTAGGATCCATGAGAGAGGGAGAGAAGTCGAAAGGCAACTCTTAGCTAATGAGTTTTACGCTTTGAAGTAATGAACTCCGCGGATTTAGGGAATAATAATCGCGAGCTTCCGGGCTCAAGACAATGATTTTTACGAGCTGGCGCTGTAACGCTCTGTTCGTGAACTTATTCTCACTACCTCAAGTCGTTGAAGTAGAACAGATGTTCAATGAATGGCTTGAAACTGCAGTTTTTTAGAGCCTCTTGGAATCAACGTTGATTATTCTTTTTTGGGAGTGTGAAGTGTTTCATGTAACGTTACATTTCAGTACTTAACACGGCCTGTTAGTTGATTTACTCAGTGAAGGAAAATAACGAATACATTTTTAGTAAATTCATTCCCATTTATCGACAGTCAAATACACATAGATTGCTTATTGTTTCTTTCAGAGACAAGAAGGTAAGGCTCTGATTAAAGTAAAAATCGCTTTAAAATCCACTACATAAAAGAATTCATCATTGTCCTTTCCATATTCTAAAAAAAAAAATCTAGGGAGAAAATATCATTTTATTATTTTTTTTGCGTGTCTTTTAAAGCAGTGGTCCACAACTTATTTTTTATCACGGACCAGTTTAATGTCTGACTAAATTCTCGCGGCCTGGCCCAAAAATGACATGAGTAATAGTAACAGTAGTGATGATAATAAGCAGAAAAATAATTCCGAATCAACTACGTAATCAGTGGACCATTTGTGCTCTCGATGAAATAGGAAATAGCATCAGATTTTCTTAGATTATTTTCTTCCCCTTGGGTAGCGTGAGATGTTTTGTTCTTCCAGGGGGGGTATGACAGGAAATAATTGAGAATCACTGGTTTATTGTAACAATTGAATGTAGGGGTGTCCCAACATTACAGAAAGCAGGCCATATTTGGTAAGCTGAAAATGTGTGAGGGCCGACTATTTGGCCTGGTGTTTTCGAACAGTTTTTGCTAAATTCACCCTCTGTGAAAGGTTACCAGTGCTTGGCGATCAGTGTCGCAACCTTCGTAGCATTTTTTTTGGGAGGGGACTATCGTGAAAAAGGGCTGCTGTGCAGTTAAAACAGCTTCCATTTGCTTCACCTTTTTACATTGGTCACTTCCGTTTAACTTTTTGTAGTGAGGATGGTTTGTCTGGCAGGGCGTTTTGATGTTATATTCTTTGGTAACAGCCACAGTCTCTTGACAAATTAGAAAAAAGCAAATGTTCTGGATTTTGGTGAAGAAATACCCCAATTTTCTACCTCACAGTCAACTTTCCTTTTTTTATTTACAGTCGCCATGTCATAAATGTTGTTGGGTAAATTTCTAACAGAAAGCCAAGGGCAAGGTGGCCAAAGGGCTACTGCCATTATCTGGTGAAATTGTGAATTTTTTGGGGTACAAATTTAATTTATACTGTGATCAACATTACTGCATGACTGGCCACATATTATTTATTTTATGACTGAGGCCGCGGGTCGGTAAAGATTTGATCTTGGGCCGTAACTGGGCCGGAATTTAGACATAATTTGCACCACTGTTGAACTGAAGCTTAAAAGACAGTGGATCCACCCCACAAATTACTTTTGGTAGATCTCAGCCTTGGAGACAAGTGTGTTAAACAAATTTATCTGATTGCCCATGATTGGAAAAAACAATTTGGCGTAAGATAAGTTAAATGTTACCATAAATTATTTCTAAAGAAGTCTTGTTCAGGAGAGTTTGTGTCAGAAAATGAAAGGCTATAGATGTAGATGAGAACCGGAATTATGAAAATTTCATTTTTCTGACTCACATATGTAGTATTTCCTGATTGATTGATTTCTCAATGTATTTGTTTTATTTTTAGAAAGTACAGTATACGTATTTTTTAAAGACGAACATCGATATTTATTTTATTTTAATCAGGGCTTGTCTAGTAGGAAACCTGATGCAGTAAAATATCAACCAGACCCAAGCTCCCACGGCCCTCAAAATATGTAGTTTGAGACCTCTGCTTTAAGTTGAATTATTGGAATATTTCTATATAGATTGTTGAAGTCCTTATATAAGAACACCAAAAAGGGAAGCTTTCACTTTCTAATGTCATAACATGACTAAGGTCGCTCATCACTCTGCTGCTGTCTGTTTATTTTATTTTATTTTTTTTGCTACTTTTGCTCCGTTGACTTTTTCGAGCCAATTTCCGATACAGGCAAGCAGCCGATGTAGAAGGACCTCTCACTGCAAGTGACGTTTATGAGAAACTTGGACTCTTACCTCTAACAGTATATGAAAGAGGTTTTGCGCAGATGACAACACATAGCCTTCCAAAGTGGATTCAGGTTACAATTGAGGTCACATTTAAAATCATGGCCGGGTTCTTCTCAATGATGAGGGCATTCTTGATGGGTTACAGTATAGTCCCGTTCCTGTGTAAAGTCACAGTTTCTTTTTCACAGTTTTTTAGACTTGTGACACAACTGGAGTGCAAAAGCTGTGAATAAACCCAATACGAAGAGGTGCGATTTGCTGGAAGGCCGCCCTCAGATGACTTGTGAATGGCACTGGATTCCACAGGGAATATAAAAAACACTGCCTTTTTTTGGGGTAGGAAGTCACGCCAATCAAATTTTAAGAAGCTGCCAAATAAAGCTGATTTACCCTTTTGCACGTTGTAGTGACAGGGATGCTTATCAATTGATCATATCTCAAATGATCTGCACCGCTTATCCTCAGTAGGGTCGCGGGGTGGTGGAGCCCATCCCAGCTCTCCTCGGGCAGTGGGCAGGGAACAACCTGAACTTGTTGCTAGTCAGTCACAAGGCACACAGAGACAGAAAACTCACTTACTCATGCACACCTAGGGACAATTTGGAGCGGCCAATTAACCTGACATGCATATTTTTGGAATGCCTGCATGCCTGAGGAAACCCACGCAAGCGAGAAGTGAAGGTGCAAACTCCACACATGAAGGTTTGATCCCATGAACTCAGTACTGTGCCGCGTACGCAGTAACCACTCATCCGCCATGCTACCCTCAAATTTGCCACACACAGAAAAACGGGCATTACAGCTGGAGAGATTAGCAGGAAGGGGGGTCCGAAGTAACCTTGCGACTGTCCGCCTTGCGAAAAAGAAAAGACACAAGGCGCAATTCAAGGATGTTCAACTTCTTTGGCTCTGCAGACAATAATTTATTTCATAATCTGCATCTCCGGTGTATATGTGACGCTTAATTTTATTTTTGTGACGATGTTGTGATGCGGCCCAGGTGCCAGATGATCAGCATCCACAGGCGCCGTTGCGTTTCATACTGTTTATTTGATCATGATCAGCAGCACTTCCACCACAGTAAGTCACTAGTCTGGAAAGGCAAAAGCGTTTTGTTTTTTTTATTACTATTTTGTGACAATACACAGCTGCAACGCACACGGGAGCTTTCTGTTTTTCTAAATATAGTGGCGGCCATTGTTTAGCAGTGATTTAGTTGACAAAAGCGTCTAAATAAATCACCGACTCTGCGCCTGTGAGTGTTCTCAAATTGAAGTTTAATATCCTGTGCCGCCGGCAATTTCCTACATCCGTGCGCTCGCCAAGCAGCCAAGCGGGGCCCCGGCGCTCTGACCAGATCTTTCCCATCGCCACCACCTCAGAGGGAGGAAGATTATGAAGATTAGATTTGCTTTTTTCTATCCTGAAACAATGCTATCTCACATTTACTCCATATGCGAGTGACTCTGCTGTGAGTGGTGGACAAACAGGAAGAAAAAGGATGCTCATTGTGTGCACATGTGTGTTTGTTAGTGTGAGGCTAGGCTTTGTGCGTTGCTGATTCAATCTTGGAGGGTGCAGTGAGGGGAGGGGGGAGTAATGGCAAATGTTGTGGCCTCTGACGTAAGGGAATGGCGATGAATGCGACTCTACAGCTTTCTCAGCCAACAAACGTCTGTGAAATCTGTTTGCTGGCCATTAAAAAAACAAACTTAAAAGAAACCTGACGCGCGCAAACACATGACTTTTCTTTCTGTAACGACATCAGGGACCACGTCGAATACTTCAACTTTAAAGAGACACTGTGTTGTATTTGACCATAAGACGTCGCTGTATTGTGTTGTACAATCAAACACGAGTGCTACAAAGCACATGGACGGTAAAGCAGGTCATTAATTTTGGTGAAACATATATATAATAGTTTAATTTTCTTAATCTTTGTTTCTAGGTTTATTCAATTTTTGTCTTGCTTTTTTTAATACGTATAATGAGCACAACAATAATCAAAATAAGCAATAGAACTCCCTCAAATATATATATATATATATATATATATATATATATATATATATATATATATATATATATATATATATATATATATATATATATATATATATATATATATATATATATATATATATATATATATATATATATATATATATATAATATGTATATATATATACTGGACTGTCTCAGAAAATTAGAATATTGTGATAAAGTTCTTTATTTTCTGTAATGCAATTAAAAAAACAAAAATGTCATACATTCTGGATTCATTACACATCAACTGAACTATTTCAAGCCTTTTATTATTTTAATATTGCTGAATTTGGCTTACAGCTTAAGAAAACTCAAAAATCCTATCTCAAAATATTAGAATATCATGAAAAAGTATACAAGTAGGCTATTCAACTAATCATCTGAAACATCTAATTAACTCGAAACACCTTGCGAGGGTTTCCTGAGCCTTAAAAACACTCAGCTTGGTTCAGTAAACTAAATCACAAGTATGGGGAAGACTGCTGATCTGACTGCTGTCCAGAGGACCATCATTGATACCCTCCATCAGGAGGGTAAGACACAAAAAGAAATTTCTCAAAGTGCAGTTTCAAAGCATATCCACAAAAAGTCTGTTGGAAGGGAAAAATGTGGCCGGAAACGCTGCACAACCAAGAGAGATGACCGCAGCCTTAACAAAATTGTGAAGAAGAGCCGCTTCCAGAATTTGAGGAAGCTTCAAAGACAGTGGGCTGAAGCTGGAGTCCAGGTATCAAAAGCCACAGTTCACAGACGTGTCCGGGAAATGGGCTACAATAGCCGTATTCCCATGGTCAAGCCACTTCTGAACTCAAGACAACGGAAGAAGCGTCTGACTTGGGCTATGGAGAAGAAGCACTGGACAGTTGCAGAGTGGTCCAAAGTCCTCTTTTCAGACGAAAGCAAGTTTTGCATTTCATTTGGAAGTCAAGGCGCCAGAGTCTGGAGAAAGGCTGGAGAAGAGCAAAATCCAAGTTGCTTGAAATCCAGTGTGAAGTTCCCACAGTCAGCAATGGTTTGGGGAGCCATGTCAGCTGCTGGTGTTGGTCCACTGTGTTTCATCAAGTCCAGAGTAAATGCAACTGTGTACCAAGAGATTTTAGAGCACTACATGCTTCCATCTGCTGAAAAGCTCTATGGAGATGAGTATTTCATTTTCCAGCATGATCTGGCACCTGCCCACAGTGCCAAAACCACCAGTAACTGGTGCACTGACCATGGCATCACTGTCCTTGATTGGCCTGCTAATTCCCCTGACCTGAACCCCATCGAGAATTTGTGGGGTATAGTTAAGAAGAAGATGAAAGACACCAGACCTACAAATGCAAATGAGCTGAAGGCCGCTATCGAAGCATCCTGGGCATCAATAACACCTCAGCAATGCCACAGGCTGATTGCCTCCATGCCACGCCGGATTGATGCAGTAATCCGTGCAAAAGGATTCCCAACCAAGTACTGACTGCATCAATGGACATTTTCAAATGTTTGATTTAGTTTTGCTGTTATAAAATTATTTATTTTACTTGGTCTGAGGAAGTATTCTAATATTTTGAGATAGGATTTTTGAGTTTTTTTCAGCTGTAAGCCAAAATCAGCAATATTCAAATAATAAAAGGCTTGAAATAGTTCAGTTGATGTGTAATGAATCCAGAATGTATGACATTTTTGTTTTTTTAATTGCATTACAGAAAATAAAGAACTTTATCACAATATTCTAATTTTCTGAGACAGTCCAGTATATATATATATATATATATATATATATATATATATATATATATATATATATATATATATATATATATATATATATATATATATATATCCCTGCACTTCCTTATCAGCAGATTAGTGTATAAAAAACCATGGAAATCTTTTGACACCTACTGATGTGGATGAATGTTACAGCTACACAACTGATCACTATAAAGTCAGTATATTGAAGGAGGGAATGATTTTGATAGAAATTTGGGCAATTTCCTGCATTGACGAATTATATGTATGTACTGTGTTCCCGTTTGCGCGCATCCCTGAGTCCTAGACGCATCATTTTTGCTGGGGACGCATTGGGTCAAATCAACGTGCGTCCCCGGGACGCAACTTTTTCGGCACAAAATTGTCATTATTACCCGATTACTTTTATTTTTAACGAAGATTTACCGCACTCCAAACTTTTCGTCAGGCAGATCCGCCATTGTTGTTTTGGTCTCGCGGTTCGAGTTTTCGTCTGCACGCCGATCTCGGCGAACGAGATCTCGTTGCTTCGAGATTACGTCATTGTTGTGGTGGTTGTCTTCGATTTAAGGTGAAGATCAACACAAAATTGGTAATTTCTTCAGTGTCAGTAATAAGTCGAAACATAATGCCGAAAGTGATAACAACGGCAATAATTCCGGCACGAAAAAACGGCTGACAAATTCTTCGGAAGATCGCTAGGAAAACACGAGAGGCTATAGGAAAACACATGTGTTGAAGCGAACGACTCGATGAAAGAAAATAAACAATATAATACTCCTAAGCAAGATAAGGACTTTTCTGCCAAAATGGAATTAATTTGATTGAGAAGGCATTACAACTGTGGCGTGACAGCAAACCACAAAGAGTATATGAACTGAAAAATCTTAAATGATAACTGCTTTATATTACCAATTAACTGTGATTATTAAAACTGAAAAATTTAGATTAATATTTCAGCAATATTATTTTGTATAATGTACAACATTGTGAACTGAAAAATCTGAAGTGATAACTGCTTTGTATTACCAATTAATTGTGATGATTCAAAATGAATATATATATATATATATATATATATATATATATATCTCATCTCATTAGCCGTACCGCTTATCCTCATCAGGGTCGCGGGGGGGCTGGAGCCCATCCCAGCCCTCTCTGGGCAGTGGGCAGGGGACACCCTGAACTGGTTGCCAGCCAATCACAGGGCACACAGGGACACACAACTCATTCGCTCATTCACACCTAGGGACAATTTGGACCGGCCAATTCACCTGAAATGCATGTTTTTGGAATGTGGGAGGAAACCTACGCAAGCACGGGGAGAACATACAAACTCCGCACAGGAAGTCTGGAGCTGGATTTGAACCCACGACAGGTTCCCATGACATGAACTGTGCCGCACAAGCGCTAACCACTGCGCCGCCGTGCTGCCCTATATATATATATATATATATATATATATATATATATATATATATATATATATATATATATATATATATATATATATATATATATATATATATATATATATATATATATATATATATATATATATATATATATATATATATAGATATATAGATATATATATATATATATAGATATATATATAAAAATATATATACATGGAGTTGTTATTTTTTAAATGGATTTCAGCCCTCATGCACAAATGTTTATTAGTAATAGCTTGCTCAAACATTTTTGGGGAAATAGATGGTTTTAATAAACACACGTTTAATGTCATTTGACATTTATTTGCAAAAATCTTTAAACATTCCGTTTTTTTCGCAGGGGTATTGCAGTTAATCCCAGCTTTCTTTGGGTAGTGGACACTCTGGACTTGCTTCCATTAGGTGATATTATTAGGTGATATTATTCGCAAGTATGATATCAGTTTCCATTGCTACGCAGATGACACTAAACTATATCTTCCGATGGAGAGATCTGCCACACTAAATTTTGGAAATTTGAAGGCCTGCCTCACTGAGGTAAAAGAATGGATGTCACTCAACTTCTTGTGCCTTAAAGACCGAAATGTTAGTTATTGGCCCATATAAATGCCATGACTTGTTCTCAATAACTGCTCTGAATATTGATAAATGTCATATCACCCAGAGTGACTCAGTTAAAAATGTAGGTGACATATTTGACCCCGATCTGTCCTTTCAAACACACGTGAAGAATATTAGTGGACCAGCTTTCTTCCATCTTCGCAACATTGCTAAAATTCGTCCTATGCTGTCTCAGTCAGATGCGAAGATTATAATTCAAGCATTTGTTACTTCCCATCCTGATTACTGTAATGCACTACTCTCCGGTCTCCTGAAGTCCAAGATGAAGAGCCTTTAGCTGGTACAAAATGCTGCAGCGAGGCTTTTAACTAAGACAAGAAAGTTTTATCACATTACCCCGATTTTAGCTAACATGCGTTGGCTCCCTGTTAGCTTAAGATGTGAGTTTAAGGTTCTGTTGGTACTATACAAAATCATGCATGGAATCCCTCATATCTTTCCGATTTAATTTACCCGTATGTTCCGGTCAGGAGCCTTCACTCTGAAAACGCTGGTCTACCAGTGATCCCAAGATCCAAGAAGAGATCCGCAGGTTCGAGAGCTTTCTCCATCCGGGCCCAGGTGCTGTGGAATGCTCTTTCTCCTGAGATTTGATCTGCAACCTCAGTGGAAATGTTTAAATCTAAGCTTAAAACACACTTCTACTCCATAGCATATAAATAATCTATATTTTATTTTGATAATATGTGTATTATTTGCCCTCATGTAGGTTTTGGATCAGAACACGTGGCTCTTGGCCAATAAGAATGCGGCTCTTTGCCTCATCATATTTTCTATATATTCTGGTTATTTGCCTTGTTTCATGTTTAGGTTTTTTTGTGTATTGAGGGTGGACACTTTCCTTGAAATCAACATAAGAACAATACTTGTTGTATTAAAAGCATAGGAGTGTGTTATGGGAAATAATGTGTTTTTAATTGTGTGTGTTTGTGTGTGTCTGTCTGTCATGGCAGGTCAGTGCGTGGTGTGGCTCTTTGACTCTCACAGTTAAAAATGTCGGCTCTTTGTTTCAAACTTGTTCCCCACCCCTGGTTTCGACATTTGGGTTGGCCGTGGTCCCCCAAAAAATTGTGTGTGTTATTTGCTACTTTTTTCCTTTTTGTATTTTCTTTGTTTTTGGGTATGTGTTTGTCTTGCTGTCGGTCACCCTTCTTGAGGGATATGACCAAGGTAGATAGATAGATAGATAGATAGATAGATAGATAGATAGATAGATAGATAGATAGATAGATAGATAGATAGATAGATAGATAGATAGATAGATAGATAGATAGATAGATAGATAGATAGATAGATAGATAGATAGATAGATAGATAGATAGATAGATAGATAGATAGATAGATAGATAGATAGATAGATAGATAGATAGATAGATAGATAGATAGATAGATAGACAGATAGATAGACAGACAGACAGACAGACAGACAGACAGACAGACAGACAGACAGACAGACAGACAGACAGACAGACAGACAGACAGACAGACAGACAGACAGACAGACAGACAGACAGATAGATAGATAGATAGATAGATAGATAGATAGATAGATAGATAGATAGATAGATAGATAGATAGATAGATAGATAGATAGATAGATGGAAGGATGGACATCCATCTGACAGGACAGACAGTTTTAAGCATCACATAGTAGCTATCTCACCATTTTTTACCAGTAAAACAATGAGAACAGCTCCAGGAGACTAAAGTTGAATGGTTCTTTTTACAGAAATTGTGCCATCTCCCTGGATTTGTGAGACTTTGACTTTGGGACTACCGTAAGATTGCAGGGTAGCCTTGATCCTGCAGATTCTGAGGTTTGGGAGTTATGGTGGGGACGGAGCTTCAAATAAAAGAGGATGAAAATCCAAGCTACAAACGGAGAGGTTAGAGTCCGTGCTTGAACCCTGAACTTTAGAACTGAAAGGTCAGGTCCTTACCGTAAGCAATCCACAATCTGAAATGCAGTACGTTATCTGTAAGTGCTTTTTGTGCTTGTAAACTGGAGCAGGTTTATTGACATTAAAAGGGAAAGATAAAAAACTGTCGACTGCTTAACTCTAAATTCTCTTATAAAAAAGTTTCTCAGATAAACAAAACAAAGTGTGTGTGTGTGTTGAGGTGGAAATGTAATAATTTATAAACCCCTAAAAATTATATACCATATATATTTTTTTCTTTTTAGGAAGAAACAATTTCATTTTGTGTTTTTCCAAATAAGTGCAAAATCAACAGTTCCAACTGTGAGAAAAATTATTGTGCAATAAAAGCAACCAATGGCATTTCTTATTGCTTTGGCTCCATCGGAGAGCCTGAAATAGGCTCTATAATTGCAACTGGAACTTGCCTTGTACGCTGTTATTTTAGCAAGCGATCAGGTTTGATATACAACACTACATTCAATAGCCATCCAGAGGTTTTATATACAGTATATATATATATATATATATATATATATATATATATATATATATATATATATATATATATATATATATATAGTGCAGAAAATACGGTATATATATATATATATATATATATATATATATATATATATATATATATATATATATATATATATATATATATATATATATATATATATATATATATATATACCGTATTTTCTGCACTATAAGGCGCACCGGGTTATAGGGCGCCCCCTGAAAAAATAGTTTTTGGTCCTATTTTTGACATACATAAGACGCACCGGATTATAGGGCGCTACAATGGGAACGTCGACAAAACAGTCAGATAGTTCAGTCCAACTTATTACCCCCTTAACATTCCGAAAGCTTGCAAAGACGCAAATACGTGTCAAGAACACGTGCGGATGCGGTGTCCGTACGATGTCACTCAAATGCATCGTTCCATCATTCGGAAGGTTAAAGTCTTGGGATTCAAGAAATGCCAACCATTCCTTAGTTTCTATTTTCTTTTTCGCTCGCAACTTTACTGTATATATGACAATAAACACTTGGAATTGAGTTTAATTTAAAAATAGACACTCCATTCCATCCATTATCTGCACCGCTTATCACAGAAACATCGAGTTCAGTCTGAAACAAGATACAGGGATAATATATATATAGCCGGAGTAGCTCACCAAAGTCGTTGTGTTCATAATAATGTGCAGCCGTGGTCCTCTTATATCCGTGAGTTTAGTAAATCCAGGAGAATAAAATATTTACAAATACAAAATAGCAAAAAAATGCTTTCTGGATGCCGTCAGCCACGTGC
Source organism: Urocampus carinirostris (assembly GCF_059441175.1). Lineage (NCBI taxonomy): Eukaryota > Metazoa > Chordata > Actinopteri > Syngnathiformes > Syngnathidae > Urocampus > Urocampus carinirostris. The sequence continues at coordinate 13,266,381 of NC_142349.1, read as the reverse complement.
TATACGCATTCATCTTTTTCGGCCAATTGCAGGCTTTGTTTTGCCGTTTAAGCCAATGCCAGCCTGTAAATGATAAAAAGGATCCGCCCCTTGACCTCCAAATAACTTTAGCCAATAGTGATCCATTCAAATGATGATTGACACGTCGTTTTTGGCCAATTGCAGGCTTTGTTTTGCCATTCAAGCCAATGCCAGCCTGTAAATGATAAAAAGGATCCTCCCCTTGACCTCCGAATAACTTTAGCCAATAGTGATCCATTCAAATGATGATTGACACATTGGTTACCCAATGAAACGCCGGTAAATAAATCCCAGCATACACCGCGGACTACATGGCGTTCGGGGAGAAATCTAGTCGGCGGCTGCAAGTTAGTTGCAAGACTTTGCGAATTAATATTGATCCATAAATAAGGCGCACTGTATTATAAGGCGCATGGTCAGCTTTTGAAAAAGATAAAGGCTTTTAGGTGCGCCTTATAGTGCGGAAAATACGGTATATATATCTCATCTCATCTCATTAGCCGTACCGCTTATCCTCATTAGGGTCGCGGGGGGGCTGGAGCCCATCCCAGCCATCTCCGGGCAGTGGGCAGGGGACACCCTGAACTGGTTGCCAGCCAATCGCAGGGCACACAGGGACAGACAACTCATTCGCTCATTCACACCTAGGGACAATTTGGACCGGCCAATTCACCTGAAATGCATGTTTTTGGAACGTGGGAGGAAACCGGAGTGCCCGGAGGAAACCCACGCAGGCACAGGGAGAACATACAAACTCCGCACAGGAAGTCTGGAGCTGGATTTGAACCCACGACAGGTTCCCATGACATGAACTGTGCCGCACAAGCGCTAACCACTGCGCCGCCGTGCTGCTCGGTATATATATATCCTTTTGCATATATATATATATATATATATATGCTATTTTTCTGTTTCTCCCACTTAAAAATCATGGAGGCGTCAGAAATGTTCACGGTAGGTCCTTGTCCACTGTAAGAGAGATAAACTAAAAAAAATCCAGAAATCACAATACATGATTATTTAAATATTTTTTAGGTGGGGATAAATAACGCACAATTTCACTTATAAGTAAACAATGGGGGGAGCTAGCATTCAACTTAAATTTGTCTTAACTGTGTCATTGACTGAATTAACGCTAGCAAACCTGTATTTAACGAAAAAAATAAATAATGATAATGCAAATGAATACATGAGCTGACCCATGCTTACCAGTTAGAACGCCATATTCCTGTATTGTGCCGGCAACAATATCCGGGTCAAAATCCCATTGACAGAATCATCGAGCGCAATTCACACATCAGCCACTTGACGGATTAAAATCCCCAAAAAGCAATTAGCGTGGCTTGTGTCTGTGAACAACATTCCTTCTCAAGATCCTTTTGGCATTTGCAAAAGGACGCGAGACTCAATTTAATTAGCATGTGGCACCAAACCCCCTCTTAAAATTCATTCCCTTATTTCGTGTTATTTATTTGCCATTGTTATTATAGAGCCTAATGACATGACATCTTGTCAGATTCAAAAACACTTTAGTTTAAGTTCTTACAAAAAAAGAAAAAAGGCATATTACATTGTGAAGTGGGGGTTTTTGTGTTTGTTGAAAAGCATATAAAATAATATTGAATTCCTCATTTTGTATTGTTAATTATTCATTTTAAGTTTAAGTAGTATTTTTTAATTTTGTTACAAAATGTTTCATCTCTTCAAAAATAAGCATAAGTTAGGGGTGGGTGATACTGGAATTTTAATATTGATCCCATCCAGGAAAATACATGGTAGAATCGATCGAAACCAGATTCAGATTCAGATTCAGATCTACTTTATTGTCATTCTAGTACACGTGTATACAGAACGAAATGTCGATACATCTGACCCGCACAGTTTCCTTGAATGTACAGATATAAGTAAAAGTTGTATTGTATTATGGCTACGTATAGTATTTTACCATAGTGCCGATAGTGCAAGAGGAGTAGCTAACCGGATGTGCAAAATGGGCAGTCAGGTTAACAAGTCAGGTAAACAGTAACATTAACACTGTAACAATAACGCTGTAAGTACAATAGTGCAGAGATCAAATGTGCAAGGAGTGGCAAGCTATAAAGAACTGCCAGTAGTGCAAAAAGTCAGATTAGCAGCCGTTTAGATTTAGGTTAACTATATGTTAGATTGACCATTTAACAGTCTAATGGCCAGGGGGACTAGACTACTGCGGAACCTGGTGGTCCTGCACCGCACACTGCAGTACCTCTTCCCAGAGGCTAGCAGAGTGAACAGTCCATGATGGGGGTGAGAGGGGTCCCCGATAATGTTCTTAGCATGGGATAGGCAGCGCTTCTGGCCAATGTCCTGAATGGAGGGAAGTGTAGTCCCGATTATTTTCTCTGCTGTCCTCGTTACCCTCCTCACACTACCCCAGTCGGTAGCACTGACTGAAACCAATCCCATGACAATACTTTTTACTTGAAAATACCATAATTGAATAAGTATAAACAGATAAATAGCACTATTTATATTACAACTGTTTCAGAACAAAATCCAAAAGAGTCAAATAAAAAGGCAGCAATGCGACAAAAATAAAAATGTGACAATAAGAGCGTGTAAACTATTACCTTCGATTGAAACACATAATGATCATACATTCAAAAATTGCAAATAGTGTGCACAATACAATCCAAACACCTTAAAAGGCACAGTGGTACAAAAAAAAACCTACATGGACTTGAATTCTAGGCAAAAACATATAAACTATCATACGTATGTCAATTTTTTTTATAAATATGATGGGTCGAGAAATTAGTATTTTGTTTACATCGTAGAATGCTTACCTAGATGTCCCCGCCATGTTTGTCTTGCGTAATTCTGCCAGGCTCTGCTCTGTTGCACTGTATTTTGTTTGCTTGAGACAATACAGCGCCATCTATTGATCAAATATTACGCACTGGGGCTTTAACTGTGTAACAGATCAAATTCTTCTACCACAACAACCATTACACAGCAAAATACAAGAGAGTCAAACAAAAAAAAATTGCATTGTAACGAGCAAGCCTTTTTGGCTCTGTTGCCATAGTGACAACGGATTCAAGGATTTTTGTTCAGGAACAGTAACATGTTTTCAATTTTGGTTGCAGTTCGTTTCCCCCGGCAGAGTAAGCTTTTTCAATGTGTTGTTGTCAATTTGTGCTGTTGCCACAGAAGTAGTTCACAAACTACAGTACACACAGCATTGTCCTTTTCTGGAGTGGTTCCTCTGCCTGGCAGGCTAGATGCAGTGGCAGGCCCGGTAGCTAGAGTTTCTGAATGTGTGGATCTCAGCCACGTGGACAGGCATTAACTTAGAGAGGGGCCATGGGCGCTGGGTGAGAGACAGAAGGACTGCACTCTCTACATAATGAAGCGGCACTCTAAGGAAAATGGTGATTGGGTGAAGTAATGACCCGAGGACAATAGTAACCTACCCAAGTACTTGCTTAGTATTATTAATATCTGTATCTAGATCGATTTGCCCACCTGTAGCACAAGCTTCAGCCGGTCTGTGTTTTTCAAAAATATTCTGTGTATTCATGTATTTTTGTGTGAATGATTGATCATTTGGGTATACATTGTCAGTCATGCACTCATTCATCTTTTTAAAAATCAAAAATTTACACAAGGTTGAGCTCTTTAGAACCGATGCTTCTCACCAAAATAGCAGCTTATTAGGTAAGGAATCCTGGTGACCTCATTTTGGCCTTAGTAAGGAACAATTACATATACCCAGGGCTGGTGTGGGCCCCTTTTTCCAAAGCTGGCCCACTTAGCTATGGAGGAGGAAATTGAATGAATGGAACAGCAGCGAGCTCTTGTCATGCATTATTATTGGGAAAAATTAAGGTAAATGTTGATTAGTAAATAGAAAACACTTAACCATTTTAATTCAGAGGAAAATTATTAAAAGATTCAGATACAGATAAAATCATATTCACCTATGTACAGTATCAGTAATTTTAAATTGCATTTCCAACAAATTGTTGGGCTTTACACAAAACTCTTATATCCATCCATCCATTATCTGCACTGCTTATCCGCAGTAGGATCACAGGGGTGCTGGAACCCATGCCAGCTATCTTCTAGCAGTAGGTAGGGGACACCCTGAACTGGTTGCCAGTCATTCGCAGGGCACAATGAGGCAGACAACTCACTCGCTCATTCACACCTAGGGACGATTTGGACCAGCCAATTAACCTGACATGCATTTTTTTGGAATGTGGGAGGAAACCGGAGTGCCCGTAGGAAACCCACACAAGCATGGAGAGAATATGCAAACTCCGCACAGGAAGGCAGGTACCTGGATTTGATCCCATGACCTCAGAACTGTGACGTGGGTGCGCTAACCACTCAACCGCCGTGCCGCCTAAACTCTTATAACTCTTATGAAGTAGCTTCACGACCAGTGTTGGGAATAACACCATTGTGAATAACGCAGTTATGTGACAGCGTTATTATAACTCATTTTTTCCACTGTACCAATGCCGTTACCGTTACTGATGGTCAAAAGCTGTGCGTTACTTTGTCTAGTGGAAATCAGCATAGATAAACAGGACATCCTCGATCAGGTTTTTGGCATATCTATTCACCAACGACATGCCAACGTGAACCCGGCTCTCATTCAACCTAAGATGGCTGTCATTTACAATAACACGAAAGTCAAGTCATGTCATTTTTATTTGTATAGCCCTAAATCACGAAGAGTCTCAAAGGGCTTCACAGATTATTACACTATATTACACAGACTATTTTTCAGCCGACGAGAAGAGTATGTTATTCATATGCTATGGAGTAGAAGTGAGTTTTAAGCTTAGATTTAAACATTTCCACTGAGGTTGCAGATCGGATCCCAGGGGGAAGAGCATTCCACAGCACCGGTGCCCGGATGGAGAACGCTCTTGAACCAGCAGAACACTTCTTTGCTCTTGGGATCACCAGAAGACCGGCACTCTCAGATCGTAGGCTTCGGACCGGGACATAGGGGCAAATCAGATCTGAAAGATAAGAGGGAGCAAGTCCATGTATGATTTTGTATAATACTAAGAGAACCTTGAAATCACATCTAAGGCTAACTGGGAGCCAATGCGTACGTGATGACGCCACACAATTCAGAACGTCCTACTGTAATATTACAAGTAAGAACGCTAATAAATTCACAATACTCAACATCACATGCTGATGTAGAATTCTTTCTCGGTAGTTCCTGCATGTTTAAACACTTAATGTTACAAAACTGCTGCTCATTCCCCACTTAGAGAAGTATTTTCATAAATAGAGAGAGGGACAGAGGGCTGGGGGGGCAGTTAAAAGACGGAAGCAGAGAGGGGAAGGGAGTGAGAGAGGTAGAGAGAGGATATGGTTAGTCAATTTATACTGTTGTAGTGTTAATTTTGCTGTAAACGAAATATCTGAAGTGCAGTTGAAGATTACTACTTGAACAGTTGTCTCAGGTTCTGGGGGTTACATTTACCTATTTTACACTGCAGTGTTAAACACTTTTTATATTGTTAAACTGTTTACTTTTATTGTGTGAAAATACTTGACGTACAGTAGCATATGTCTAATCAAGCAAATGTCTGACTAGAGATAGTTGCTTGAAGTACAGTAAGCTACGTCTACTTGACCAGTTCTCTCAGTTTGTGAGAGTTAGATCAAACTCACTTGATATTGTTTAATGCAGATTGTTATTGTGTTATATTGTTTACTGTCTAGGTTTGTTACACTTTAAGTATAGAGTAAATCTTTTGGTGTTGAGGTGCAATAAATATTACAATGTTTTATAACACAACTACCTGACTGTTCTTCTCTATTAAACTGAGTCAAATACTGGTCAGAAAATTTAAAATGATTTGACCTACGACAACTGATCTTTAAAGTAACAGGAATAGTTACTTTCCCTGGTAACAAGTTACTTTTACTTTAGAGTTACTCAGTTACTAACTCAGTTACTTTTTGGAAGGAGTATTGAGTAACTATAACAATCTACTTTTTTAAAGTAACATGCCCAACACTCTTCGCAACACACATTTTAAGTATGCGACTAAAAACATCAAAATCCTGCTAAGCGAAGCACTGGTTTTGTCATGATTGGTTGTCCGGTTGGGTCCCGTCCACACCCCGATCTCCTCGACAGGAATGCCGAGGCTCCAGGTGCACCTTCGAAGTTCCGGGTCAACCCAGTCCCTGTCCGCCCTTGTGGACTCGGGCGCGGAGGTCAATATCCTGGACAAGGCCTTCGCCCAGAGTATGGGGTTGAGAGGCATTCCCCTTCCAACCCACGTTCCTGCCCAAGCTCTGGATGGGCATCTATTGGGCTTGGCAACACAAATGACAGAGCCAGTGGAGATGAGCCTGTCTGGTACCCACCGCGAGTGGATAAGTTTCTACCTGCTTCCTTCCCCCGGTCAACCGCTCGTCCTGGGACAACCCTGGCTGGTTAAGCACAACCCTCGCTTGGACTGGCGGACAGGGGCGGTCCTGGAGTGGGGGGCTGAATGTCAACGAACCTGTTTGCACACAACCTCTCATCCTATCCTTTCCAGGTCTCTTACCGCATCGCCTGATCTATCTGAGGTTCCCATCAGCTTGCCGGTTCGCCAGTACCGCCCGCCTGCTCACCGGCCCGGTCCGTCTGCTTTCCAGCCCGGCTCTCCTGCTCATCAGCCCGGCCCGTCCATTCGCCTGTCTCAACGTCAGTCTGTCCGCCTGCCCGACCCTCCATCCGCATGCCTGCCTGACGCGTTGTCCGTCGGGGTGCCTGGACCGCTGATCCGTCCGCTCAGTTTGCCTGCCTGCATACCAGCCCACCAGTCTCGACGTCCGTCCGCTCGCCGGTCCCGACGTCCGTCTGCCCGAAGTCCGTCCGCCCGTCTCGACGTACGTCCGCCCGCCTGCCTTCCCTCAGAGAAAAAAATAACCCTAACTTGGCTGTCAACCATGTATTACCAGGTACTGTAACAAATTATTATGTCAGTGCTAACAAATACTACGAATATTGCATAGTTAACTACACCAGACTATACCAAATTACGAAATGCGCATTTTCAATAAAAACTGCAAAAATCGAAAAACAAGCACTGCTCATTTTTGAGGATTGTTCCTTAATCATTTATGGTTCCATCTGCTGGACAGTTGCAGTAACATCAGATATGTTGTGCGGTTCTTATAATGTCTAAGAACCACATTCTAGTTGATACTACCAAAAAAACAAAATGAAAATCTGAAAATTCAATGTTTGGAGCTGCAACTATTTGCTTTTAATTTACTTTTAACTAAGCTGTTCAGGGCGGAATACATTGGGTAGGAGGAATGGGAGTCGTTTAGCAGTACTGGAGAGTGATTTCATGTTCATCTGTGATGTTTTTTTTTTACATTTATATTTGTTATTCTAGAATGGGAATGGTGAAATTAAGAAGAACCTTTTTTAAGTACATTCCAAATAACCTTAACCCTAACCCATTACAACATCTCCTGAATCTAAAACCTATATGAGGGCAAGGCAAAGCTCTGAAAACAATTAAAAATAAAAAAAAATTAACATTGAGAAGGGGTCGCACATGTTGTAATTCCCCCTTTCTAGATGATGGCATATATGAAGTCAAAGGGCTGGTGCAATTGGGGCAAAATGAAAGCACCGTGCAACATCAAAGCTCGTCCTTATTCCCTACTCAGCCACCTTAATGGGCAATAAAAAATAGTATGAATTTTACATCAATCATCACCCATAACATATGACTGGGTCTTAAGGCAAGATTTATACACCCCTTCTGAAGTTGCTGACTTTACCTCAGAGGGCACAATGGGGAATGCGCTTGAGCCTGCGGATTTCTTCTTGGCTCTGGGAGCAGTTGAATCGGAAAGACGTAGCAAATCAATGTAAACCTTCGTATGTTAGCAAGAGAACAATAAAGTCACATCTTAAATTGACAGGGCGCCAGTGCACGTCGGCTAAAATTGGGGTAGTATGAACATACTTTCTTGTCCTATTTAAAGGTCTCGCTGCCACATTTAAACAAGCGGAAAGCTTTTGATACTAGACATTAGGAGACCAGAGAGCAATACATCATTGTAATTGAGATGATAATTAACACATACTTAATCACATTTAAAACGTGTCAAATATCCAATTGTGTTCAGATGATCAGAAGATTGATTTGTACGTTATTCATGTATTTGTCATGGCAGACTAACAAGACTTTATTCCATTCAGTCTCACAACAAGAGCTGGAAATATAGTCGAAGATATTGTCCGGCTGATTACTTTTGGCGTTGCCTAGCAACCAAACATGAGGCAGAGAAAGGGCGAGAAGCAAATTAACACTGTCTTTTTTCAAGGTTTGTGCCAAATCTTATCCACAACACACCTAGAGACCGGACTGAAGGCACGATGCACAATAAAAAGACAAATACATGTTCAATGCAAACTTGTGGGATTACCTTTAGCAACCTTTAAATCATATTTGACGGAGCATTCCTATGTAGACACGCAACGACAAATATTAATGATAAAAATGTATTATTTATACTCCTCAAAAATAAAATAGCACTTAAGCTTGCAAACTGACTCGGTGGAACTCACACTTGACTATGTTTCCAATAAACCTTAGTGACCAAGTCAGCAGTTTTAACTGTTTTAACATCACATTTTCAAATAATCTAAACATTTTGGAAAAATAATACTTAAAATGAACAAAATGATTTAAAAATGGAATTGTATATTGCAAATTGTAAGTATTCGATATGTCAAAATAGTTAGGCATTACTAAAATAATAAACATAGTATTTAGCTTTATTTTATTAAAAATGAATCCAAAACTTAATTGTAAAGTAAAAAATGGTATTTAAAATTCAACAACACAAATCTGCTGATGGATCAATATGTGTTATACTTATTATAATATTTTACGAAGCCTTACAAAATTGTGCCGATGTCCATTTCAGTGTGGTTATCCACAACTTCCTTGACAAACAGTTCACTTTGTGATTTAAAAACTAACAAACAACAAAAAAACAATGATTTAATCTGGACAATGGAGTGTGGGAACTCCAAAAACTAAAACCTAGTCTTTTGTCAGTCAGTTGTCAACATAAGTTGTTCACATTAGTTTACCCCGGCTGTCATCCATTATTCAGTCTTGATAAAATGACCAGTTGCGTTGTACAATATTAAATAATGAAGAAAAACATAAAGAGTTCATACAAAATATAACACCTTTCTTTAAAAGCTCTCAAAGAAAACATGGAATAATAATCCTGTAAAAATGTGTCGTAAAATTAAATTACTGTATGTCCAAATGCAGTGTGACATATCCTAGAGGTCTACAGTACAATTTGAGTAACAAGAAATGATGTAGCAACTATGTACTGCAAAACACTGTCAAGAACAGGAACCGGAGGACCCAGATGCGTGACGTTTCTCACACAAGCTTTATTTTACGGGAAATTGGGCAGTGATGCACGTAAACCCAAACGCCAGTGATTCGGCGATCGTTGGGCGGAGGATGTAAGGCAGCAGTCTGCCGTGGAATGACAGGAGGCCAGAGGCCGACGAGATCGGTAACAATTGCACAAGCAGATATTGGACAGATGGGGTGATACCGGGCATGACGGGACAGACAGGATTGATATCAGGCACTGGAGACTGGAGTTCGATAACAAGCAGGACGAGATAGACGGAAATGATACAAGACACTGGAGATCGAAATTAAACAGGACAGACTAGACGAGAACGCTACCAGAAACAGGAAATCGATATCAAACAGAACAAAATAGCCGGGAACGAAACTGGAGATCGAAATTAAACAGGACAAAATAGACGGGAACGATACCAGACAGGAAACACAAGCAGGGAACCGGACACAGTCAAAACCCACGTGTAGCGGTTGCGGATGTTTGTTGACGGACTGACAAAGGGGGAGTGAGAGCACTGAGCTTAAATAGGAGGGAAGCCAATCAGTCAACGAGCCGCAGATGGCGCCACTCGGGCGGGGCCAACTGGGCTTCATGGGCAACCGTGACAAACACATTAAATTACACCACATTTAAAGTTAAACTTCTAAAGTAGAAAAACAACAAAAGAAATCCTCACTGGTAATAATAGTGCAGAAATAACCCATTTCTGTAGCACAAGTGCTCTATAAACTCTAAAAACACTTTAGTCAAAACTAACCCAAGTTTGGGCCGAAAACGAACCAACCCAATACGTTGGTTTATCGTGTGTCGTTTTGCAGAAACAAGCATTACAAAAATTGTGTAATGAAGGTTTTTGTAAGGTAATTCTGAAAAAAAGGGTATTTTGTTTAAATGTAGAGGATTGAGGTTAGGGGATGATGGGTTTAGGATTAGAGAGTTACGGGGTTAGGATTTAGGGTTAGGGTAAAACGACCCAGAAAATTGGGTCAAATTGATCCAAGTATTGGGTTAGTCCCGGGTGTTTTTAAAAGCAATTTTGGTAAAACTCTTTTATTACTAAACTAAATCTTTTGAGGCTTCAGTCATTCTTATGTCTGTGAAATAAATGGAAATAGATGGAGAAAATAATGAATGTGAGGCCCCAGGGGCTTTTCAAGCTTGACTACGTCCTAACATGTTAGCGCTTTGTCACCACACATTTAGCTCAATGCAGAGACTCTACATTGCTTTCCATAGCTCCTTTCAAATTGTGAAGAGTTCCTTTTATAAAGCCTTTAGTAAGTGTGATAGCACAGTTGAATAATATTCACAATCTGTCGAAACATTGTTATTAGAAGCAGCAGAATAAAGTATTCCTATTGTATGTCCTTCGTTATACGAAATATTGTAACACCAACTCCAGAAATAGTTACACTGAGTCATGTAAGCTGACTTTTTAGCATTGTAGCTTTTTATTTTGCTATTGACAAGCTAACCAAATAATCTCAGAAGTCATCTGGGAAATTGTCTCTGCAATGTCCGTACGATGCAAACAAAGTCCTTTACCAAGCGTGTCCGCCCGATGCACTCGCTTCTCTGCGTCGTGTAGTTCATCCGTCAATCATCCAAAATAAAGCGAGAGCTGACTGACAGAGGGACTTTTTGAGGACCTGAGCTTGTTTACGCTCTTGGATACTTTGTTATTTCTAAGCTAAACTAATGAGGAAGGCAATATGCGTAAATGAGATGTTTTTTCCCCCCGTTTGGCTCCTCTCAAAGTTGAGTGTGCTGGGAAGAATTTGCAGCAGTTTTAACACTAATTGAATGTTTGCATATTTAAATGTAACACAATTCATCGGGGAGTTATTTCATGCATCAGAGCACCTTGTTCAATTCCTTCGCCGGCCCTCTTTTCACGTGCGCTAATTACACACGCTCGACCTGTTGAGGCGAGAAGACGTTCAGAGCTGTGGACCGTTGGAGAATCTGTGGGGGGGGGGGGTCCAACAGAGCAGGTTAGGACCCTGTTCTCCAGATGCTACTAATGAAGACTGCAATGACTTTCACAGGCTGCTTGTTAGAGTGAAGATCGCACTCGTGTCCACACTTCTCCGTCAAGTGAAGATACTACATCGCGTAGGATGTCAGTGAATGCTTACGCTGGGTTCAAAAGATCTGCATGATAAAAGTCATTGTTAAGTTTAAACTTTAGTAGACTCGCTAAATAAGGAGAGAATACAAGAATAGATTTTGAATGTGCCAGAAGGACAGGGTGAGAAACCTTCAGATATGGAATTTCAATCCCTGTTCTAAGGCTCTCCCCTGAACCAAGTCTTCAAGGTTACAAAACCCAGATCAGCCATCTGCTGTGTGGTTATCAAAGAACAGCAACATCGGCCCAAGACAATGATAATGTAACAGTCAAAAAACAGACATCAGTGCCCAATAATTGTCAAAATAAGGAACTGATTTTGTGGAATAATTGATCTTAAAATGCTGGTAAAAAATAGACACGGATTACGGTGGTCTTTTAGGATTTGGCCAAGAAGAAAAAGCAGTGTTTACTGAAAGAAGGATTATTAACATAACAGGAAAATAACAGAAATATTGATCTTTGCGCTGGAGCTTGAATGGACAATTGGTCGCCTTGACTGCTATGAGTTGCACAATCAGTTTCAGAGCAGATTTTTTCCACAAAAGTTCATATAGAGTTGACGGATTCAACGATACAGACGCTGCCCAATTTACGAACGAGACAGATTCCGGACGATCATTTGTGAGTTGAATTTGTCTGTTACTTGGTTCAGTGCTATATTTTGGATGGAATGTGTGTTTAACGTTTATATAAGTATTGTTTTGAAACTGAAAAAAAAAACGTTTAATCAAATAATATGCTCTAGTCTATAACATAACATATCAGGCTGAATGATATAGCATAGTACTGAAAAACAAAGCTACACACGAGGCGTTGACATTTTGTGGAATGTAAGCCCCTTGCGACTCCTTGTGATCAAGGGCTTTACATATAAACATGACTTGACTATAAAGAGAAATGAAGTTAAATTTAACTTACTTTCGGAAGAATTAGGCGACTTCCTCCTCCGTGGTAAATAGTTGACGAAAAAAAGCGATTCAACCATTTTCTCAACCGCATCAAGCGCTCTTATTCCACTTTCATTTCAAAAGAAACGGCTCGCCTCTTCTTTACACTTTACACCAACCAAATTGAATGGATGCACGGGATATTAAACAATAAAAATGTGCCCGCGTTTACATGAATGGTTGGAATTGAGTTATGAAATGATTCCTGTTCACAAGTCCAGTCCTTGCTCGAGCGCAAAAGACTGTGGGGACGGGAGGTCACAAGTTTATGATTCCTCATGCCACCTCAATGAGGACCCACCAATCTGGGAAAGGTTAATTGGAAAGAGAAAACATGGGCATAATTCTGTACCCGGGGCCCTTATGGGTCCTGGGGTAGTGCAGCCGGGTCAATAGAGAGGTTCCAAGTCGTTGGAGTGGACATTTACTGCCGATGAGCAACTTGTTGGTATTTGGAAGGACTCTGCTGTGGGAAGGAACCCTGTCCAGATGAGCTGGTGACTTGGCACGTCACAGGTCAAAGGGGGGCACCAAAATAGTATTCTATGCTGAAAAAGAGTGCAATTTTTTTCATGCGCAGACTATTTTCTTCTTCCCATACAAATAAGCATTTTCTTCTTTGATAAAACTAGCATTTTTGTAATCTCTGCCAAAAGGTAGTATTTTTCTGTTATTTATTTGCACCCCTTGTAACAAAATACCAGCCTTTTGTAAGAAGCACTTTGCCATGATTTCCGACTAACAGGAAAATCCAACTTGATTGAAAGCAAAGTAAGAGAAGCGTTTTCAGTAAAGAGAGTCCTTGTAGCTTTTGAACCATTTTGTTTTTGTCAATGGCTATAAAGACAATTTTAATTCAGATTATTTATGCAGGGATTACAGTACCTCATTTTACTGAAGACAGACTTTTGCCTTTTGACACATTGCATCAAGAGGCGGGCCATCTCTTTTGAAATGATAGTAAGTAAGAAAGCTTGATGTGTTGAGAAAATGGTTAGATCGCTTTTTTGATGGCAACTTTCTACCACGGAGGAAGAAGTCACCTTATTCTTGAAGTTCATCTTCCAAAAGTAAGTTCAACTTAACTTTATTTATCTTCATAGAGCTTATTATTTTATGAAATGTTTACTTTTTAGTACAAAACAATACAGGTTACTTATACAAGCCTTAAACATACCTATATAAACCTTAAAGATACATTCCATAAAAAAAAAAAAAAACTGAAGAAACCTACGAACAAATGTCGTTCGTAAGTAAGGCAGTGTCTGTACTGTATTCCTATGTAGCTACAGAAGTAAAATTTCTGTAGGCCTTCAAAAATAAGTTTGTAAAAAATTGGCAGTCACCGGCTCTTCCCATTTGAAAGAATCGTCTAGCATTGAATGAGTTAACCATGTTTTCGATTAACTTCCAAATATTTTTGGTAAGTAAAATTTTAAAACTACAGCACAGAACAATTTAATTGTTTTAAATGGAAATAAGCTCACCGTGATAATTTATGAGCTCATAAAGATATATCCAGCCAAGCATCTGTAAAGGCAAATACAGCTGATCAGTGATACACTCCACCCCTTGAATGTAGCTTTTTTGGACCACGAGGCGCGAAACCCAGGCCACCTTGAGTCGATGACCTCATCAGTGTACAGCACAAAAGAACAGGAGTGACATGATTCTGTGATTGGCCGGCCATTGTGCCGCGAGGGCAAATCAATTATAAAAACACGGCCAACAGAAAAGATAACAGAAATGTCCTCTATTGTCGGGATATGTTGTTTTTTTTCTTCCTCCTCCTCCTCCTTCCTCGAGGTTCTGTTGACCAGTACAGCTTCACCTTGGTGCAATTTGCACACCCAATCCTCACCCCGTCTCAAATCCCATTGCCTTTTTGGAATTGGATTTTCCTTCAACTCATTCACACAGAGAATGGACACAAAAGGTAGAGATTCGATGTGAAATTGCCCGAGGAGTCAGTTGGTTCTTGTGAGCCGTCGTGGCTCCTCCGCATAGGTAGCCATTAACCTTCCAAACAGGACCACCGTCCTCATTACAACGGCGATCTCCCTGACGGAGCATAGAGACGACACATTTACCTGTCGGTAAAAGCAGAAATTGTTGAAAAATCAGCCAAGAAAAAAAAAGACACCAGGAGCTGAAATACACTGGTACCCGATATTTTATTCATGAATGTCAACATTGTGAATCAATAATCAAATTGAATCAAATGTCTTCAAAAGTGAGCATTGCGGACAATTAAATCAGTGGACAGCAATTATAGCAGAGTGTCTTGTATCAGTGCAAGAAAATATTCGACAGTAAAATTGTTTCCAAATTTCTATTGGACACGGAAAATGAACCCATTGTGAGTGGAGGCATTAATGTCAGTTAAAACCAAAGCCAAACCATTTTCGGAACACATGAAACCTTAACGTCAAAGCGTGCGTTTCTTAGGCCCCAGTTGAAACATATTACCCGACGTAACAAACTGCAGAGCCATTAGATTTGATTTTCCATGCCAATAAAAAAGGATGCAGGCGCGTTGTCTGCCTCCATTTTGACGATTTACAGTAGCATCTCATCCACACGTTAGCCTCACTGTCCACGTAACAGTCGATAAATATGTAATAACCCTTTGTAAGAGGACGTTTACGGGCAAATGCTGGAGGCTTTAATTTGGGTGTCACTTTTTCTCTCCCGTTTTCGCTTACCTCTTTTTCATTGATCAGAAGTGTACTCATAAGGTATTAATGTGACAATACACTCATAATTGCGCTTGTAGCTTTTAGCAAAGGGAATTTAAAGCAATGTATAAATTCAGTTCCAAATCTGTGCAATTATTAATGTGAGTGAAAATGTTTGCTGCAACGTTGAACAGGTTGTAATTTGTAGGATATGTAAATCAATTAATTTATAAGAATAATAAAATAAAATAAAAATATTTAATCATTAACTTTTCGGAATACCAGGTTTATGTGCTAATCAAGAAAGGTAACCCAGGAGAAGGAATGAATCCTTGTTAAATTGTAGGTAGGTTTGATTATGTAAGAAAAAAGCCTTTAGTCAAGAATTGTGTTGCACTCTATGTGCCAATATTTAGGCATAGATCAGAAGGGGGTGAGTTTTTCAGTGAATTCGAGCGATTGTGGAGAATTAAACCTTTATTGCAACTAGGCCAAATTATATCTGCCTGGACATTTTACATAAATAGTCCACAAGGACAAGGTAAATATTTTCAATTCCGAGGTGACACAGTAAACTGGGGCAGAATATTTTTTGTGGAGGAAATAAGTCACACGCAATGACGAGATGTCAAGCACAGTAAAAGAGTTCAAACCTAGAACCTAAGACATACTGTGGCACTCTTATCACGACTTTCACAGGACTGAACATGTCATGTGACAATACCCATGTCTAAAAGAATAGCAGTGACATAATTGTGACGTCTCTTAAAGGCACAGCATGTTTAAGAGCAGAAAAATGAGGACTAGGCTTGTCCAAGCCAGCGTTAAGCTTCTTTGTCCACATAGGTAGGTACGCCTTCCAACTTTAAAAAGCTTTCATTTTTTTGCCTCGACGACGACATAGCTGGATTTTATTGTTTGACTAACGGTTAAAAGTAATGGTCATAAGCCATACCATGAGCTGTGAAAAAATAACTTGATTCCGAAAATGCATGTTTGTAAACAGCATATTAAGTTGTAGTGTCTGTTAGGGTTGGCCAGATCGATCCAAATATCTATATTTTTTAATCAAGTACTTGGATCGGATCGATACTATTATCGAGGGTTCGATACCTCGTTTCTCCACCAATTTCCTCTTAGCATGACTTTTCTGTATATATAGTGCAGCCGGTCTTTCTCACCCACCAGCCTCTGCCATTCTGTTTTGTCGCAAGTGTATGACTGACAGGCACACCTTCACCTTCTTGGCTTTTGTTCTAAAACAGTTGTAATGGAATTATTTCTGTTTATCTTTTATACTGTTAAAGTTCGCAATGTATTTATCTAATACAAAAATGACATTTTTAGTTAAATCTTTGAGCTGTGTTTATAGTAATTACAGATTAACTCAAGTTGGGGTTTGAATTATTCAACTATGATGACATTTTCAAGCGAAAAGTAGTGTTATGATTTTCGTTTTGATCAATTCTACAATGTATTGACTTGGATCACAATTAATATTCACTGATTATGACATTACCAGGTTAAAAAGATTGGTATCGGATCGGTGTTGATTGATACCACCATGTATACACTTGGACATGATTCAAACTAAAATTCTCAGTATCACCCACCCCTAGTGCCTGTATACAAAATATATTTGAGGTTTGTTATTTCTCAAACTGCCTTAGCCCTATGGCATTGTATCTACTTATTCATATACAGTTTTCCGGTCACAGCACCATATGTGTAGTATGTATTATTCATATCCTGATTTCACATATCCTGCTGCAGACTATTCTTACTCCTGAATAGCATAACCTTTCGATCGAAGCGCTAGATCAAAATATGTGACACAATGAAGGGTAAACAAGCGTGCGTCTGTGGGTGGGGGGACCAGAAGATTGCAGTATATTTGTCATCGTTGGCGTTAGAATGGAGCAAGCATCCTTGGTTATGGGGCCGAGTCCAGATGTTAATTTGCTAAAGCGCACCAACCTGATCCACCGCCCGCGTGAAACGGCATGCCATACACGTGGCTGGTTTCCGGGTTGTTTCCTCTGAAGGACAACCTGGTCCAAAATGTCACGTCGCATCTCGCTCACAGACGGCGGGAGGTAGCGACATGTCACGGCGAGTCGTTTGATCAGCGCTTGACGATTGCGCAGTAGGGCCGCCGTGACCTTCTCCACAGCTTCTTGTGGCTATCAGCACTCGCTGCAGTCACACAGAACACGTGCACAAACTCACGATGTCGTCTCAAGTATATTAAATGTTTGTGACATGAGAGGATCCAAATAGGTTTTTGTGTCTCCAATCAGGTGAGGCGGTTTTTGCGATCAACGGCTATTGATTTCGGCAAATACAAGACATGCTTTTATGAAAGTGCCCTTGATGCAGTTTTGTTGAATCTTCAGAAAAGAAAACCTTATATCAAGGTAAATGTCTTCATATTGGACCTGGTGAGTGCTTAATGGAGATCTCCCATGTAATAAGAAAGGTCAAAGAGCTAAGAAAATGCCAATGAATGTGTTCAAAGTGTTCTTATCATCCAATATGACCAACCCTAGCTTGTGGAGTAGTACGGTTTTGATCTGAAATTTTTAAATTTTACTGTCAGACTTATACGGTTAAAGTCGTTGCACTAGACTAGGGTCCTCGAGAGCCACATGTTCTTCATGTTTTGGAGGTTTCTCTGCTCTAACACTGGTGATTCCAATTTTCAGCTTGTTAGCAAGCTTTGTGAGAGCTTGATCATGATCCAGGTGATTGGAATCACCTGTATTGGAGCAGAGGAACTCCAAACACATGCAGGACACGTGGTTCTCGAGGACCGGGTTTGCCACCCTTCTTCTAGACTGTCTCCATAACCCGCCAAAATGAAAAAAAGTGGCCCCAAATAATGTTTATTTTGGGGAATTTATCAAATTTTTAGCTGAGTCAATTAGGATAAATTTGACATAACAACATAATGCTGTTATATTTGTGATTGAAATGTTCCATTGCTAAACGTATATTTATCAACCATGAGTAAAGCGAACATGGTGATGATGTTTTTGTTTGGGAAGAATGAGCGCTACCAGGATGTACTTGCCCAAGACACACCACAGAAAATATAAAAGTATAATATATATATGTGTGTGTGTGTATTTGTATATATATATATATATATAATATATATATATATATATATATATATAAAATATATATGTGTGTGTGTGTATTTGTTTTATCTTGATGGAAGGAGTTTAGATACGACCACCATGTTTCACAGGTAGTCAGGTAAGTTACTTTCGATGAGAAGAATTAAAAAAAAAAACTAACTCAGCACTTTTGGGTTTTTTGACTCTGCATTTTTTCGGCATAAAGACTATTTTAGACTATAACATATTTGGCCACTTTGTACCCCCATTTTAGGACTTCATTCTCATTCTGGACGCGGCCTTACTCTTTGGGTTTTCCATTCCCATGTGCCAACGACCTTGATAAAAAAGGAAATGCTAGCCAAAAATGGTTTTGCATCTCAACGCTGCTCATGCCCTATTGGTGCACAGCCATTCCATTCTTATTTGATAGTCTGTGTGCATGTGTGTGTGTGTTAAGGTATTCCAATGCACATATCTGTAAATGCCCATTCAGGGTGGTGTAGAAGCACATTGCAGGAACACAGATTAGGATAGTTAATAGTGGTCTTTTCAGTGTTAGGTACCTGGAAAGTCAGGTAGCAAGGCAAACATTATCTAAAACACCAGAGGCAACAAGGTGAGGGGTCAGTGTCCCACTTAACCTAAGCAGCGATCAAGAAAGGCAGTGCACTAGAAGAAAAAGGAACTGAGACAAGGGTTCTTTAGAAGTGACGAGGAAGACAACAAACTAGCAAGCAACCAAAGGGGTGCTAATAAGGGGACACATTGTTATGAGGAAAAAGATGTGAGGACAAAAATTGAACCCTGAAGTGATAGGCTGAATAAGGTGAGGTCGAGAGAGAGAGAGAGAGAGAGAGAGAGAGAGAGAGAGAGAGAGAGAGAGTGAGAGAGAGAGAGAGAGAGAGAGAGAGAGAAAAAATTTACACAGAAACAGAAACCTGAGTGTAGATCGTGACAAATTGTTCCATCACATCATTTACTTTTTGTCTAACTTTGTTTCGTCCATCACCATGTCAGATCCCTCTAGTTGTGTCATGCATTCATGTCTTGTTATGTCATCAATGAGTTTCACTTTGGTCACCCCATTGTTTTTCTGTCATCGCCAGGTCATTGCTGTTCCTGTGTGTTTTTGGTAATTTGTAGAAAATTTCTGTCAAATCAATAACATTTATTGAAAACTTGTGTGTCTCCTGTCCTGCTTCCCCACTTTTGGTTCCCAACTTACACTATAGAAGTAACATTTTTAAAGAAAATGTTGTGAATTGGCACCAAAATTCGCACCATTGTTTCTGCGCATCGGCAATAGATAGATAGATAAATAGATACTTTATCCATCCCCGTAGGAGAATTCACAGTATCCTTGTTTTGAAAATAAAAAAATAATAAAGATATAGAATTCAAAAATACCCAATATAACGCTTTGCCATAGAGTATTTAAATAGTGCTACGGAAAATACACACTGTAATAAAAATAGGGTAATATGCAAATGTGGGGGTGGGATTTAAAGTGGGCTTTTACTCCATGAGGAAGAAATGATCTCCTCAGTCTGTCCGTGGAACAAGACTGTGACAGCAGTCTGTCGCTGAAGTTGCTCTTCTGTTGGGAGATGATGCTGTGTAGTGGATGTAATGAATTGTCCATGATTGACCGCAGCTTTTTCAGTGCCCGTCTCTCAGCTACTGTTGTCAGGCTGTCCAGGTCTGTGCCCACAACAGATCCTGCCTTCCTCACCAATTTATTAAGACAAGAGGCATCTTTCTTCTTAGCGCTGTCCCCACCATACTGCCGCACAGAATAGGGCGCTTGCCACAACAGTCTCATAGAACATTCGCAGGAGCTTTTTTCAGATGTTGAAGGAGGCCAGCCTCGCCTTTGTCCTTTCCTGCACAGAGCTTCTGTGTTGGCAGTCCAGTCCAGTTTATTGTCCAACTGCAAACCCAGGTATTTGTAGGTCTGGACAAACTCTACACATTTTCCTTTGATAGTTCCAGGTTCCAGGTAAGGTCTGGTTCTCCTGAAGTCCACCACCATCTCCCTGGTCTTAGTGTTGTTCAGGTGCAGGTGGTTAGCGTCGCTCCATTGGACAAAGTCCTGGATCAATTTCCTGGACTCCTCCACCTGCCCATTTCTGATACATTCCACTATGGCAGTGTCATCAGCAAATTTTTGCACGTGACAGGACTCAGAGTTGTACTGAAAGTACGACGTATACAGGGTGAATAGGACCGGGGAGAGTACGGTCCCCTGCGGCGCTCCCGTGCTGCTGACCACAGTGTCAGATGTACAGCCCGCTGTTTCGCATACTGGGGTCTGCCTGTCAGGTAGTCCGTAATCCATGCTACAAGGTGTGAGCTACTCCCATCGCTGTCAGTTTACCACGAAGTAGATGAGGCTGTATGGTGTTGAAGGCAATGGAGAAGTCCAAAAAAAGTCTCCAACTTCTTCCTGTATTGCTCCTTCGCTTCACGGAGCTGGACTCTGAGCTATTAAATTAATAATAAACTAATATTAAATTATCAAAATGGTTGAGACTGTACTTTGCATTTTTGGGGGATTTCGTTTGTTTGTTTTTTGTTTCATACTCGCGCTGACATCCTGCTACTAGATGTGAAATGTCAAGCACACATTTAGGTAAAACTTCCTTTTATTGCTGTAACCTTAAGTTTGCATTCGCCAACACCATTGTTTTGGCATCCATCACTTGTTGCCCTCTGTTGTTTTCCAAATGGCTACAGAGATGTGAGACTGGAGAAGATTTACAGAGTTTATTTCAAGTAAAATACAGGTAGTGCAGGCAGGGAGATGACTGGCTGGAATCAGGAAATCAATGGAACAGGAACCAAATCTGGAGAGACGAGAAGCAACAGTTACGAATGGAACTCTCAGAAAGAAAATCGTGTTAAGAGCTGTGATCCAAAACAGGGATTCACAATACTGTTCGGACGGAATTCACCAGCAGAGATCTGCTGCAGGAGCCAAGTTTATATAGTCTGTAGATTAGAGGCAGGCTTGTGTCGTCAGAGCAGCAGCCAGCCACGCCCCCTGCCAGGCACTACCTACAGGAAAAAAGAGGGAAGCACAAAACACAAACAGAACCCAAGAACATAACACCCTCTGCTTTGTGGTGAAGAAACAATGGAAGACTTCCTCACAAATTCTATTTGGGCATGGACTTATTGTCTTATTGTGACATATGCGCAATAACAATACTGGATAGAGCCAAATATGTAGCTAAGTGAAATTCGCTCGGTGCACTGAATTTTCAGAAAAACGCAAAAACACTTAAATCTTTTATGAGAAAGATATTGTATTTGCATAAATTTGATTAACTCAACTACTTGATTGCCTTCCTTTGTGACAAGAATGGACAGTAGTTCAAAGACAATAATTTTGCTTCACAGATCCTCCCCTCCCTTCTCCATGCAAATAAGGATGAGTAAGGTGTAGAATGACCCGTGAGTCAAACTCGCACATACGCTCGAGGAGTGAAGAGGCCGGAAGCTGCGAAGGGAAGCTTGGGGACGCAGGTCAAAAACAAGACATATAAAAAGCATGGCATCTGCAGCAGCAGAAGCAGCAGTCATCGGCTCGTTGCCTTAGTTACGGGAGGTTGGACACGGGGGTATTTACATTGGACATGGGAAAACTGAAGTCGAGCACTATGAGCAAACTATTCATTTAGATGTAATTCGTTCATCATTGAGAAAGAATAAGAGACAGGATAAAAACAAATATTTTATTTTGTCGAAATAACTTTGTCATGTAGTTTTGTGCTCGAACCACTTGCTGAGTTTGTCACATAGTCTGCAATCTTGCTGTCAGATATGGATCATTAACGGTTGCATAAGCGCAGTCCATGAATGACTCTATTATGCAAATGATTCACAGTTACGTCGCTATTGATGATTGCTTATTTTGCTTTGATGTTTTTTCTTGTGACTCATACTTGTTATTCAAATCATTTTTGGTTACAGAAAGGAATGGAAATACAGTAGTACCTCTTCATATGAGCTTAATTCGTTCCGGGATCATGCTCGTAGCTCGAATTGCTCAGGAAATGAACACATTTCCCCGATATGTAATTATGAAAAACGAATTGGTCCGTTCCCGTTTGCTCAAAGGCATCCAAGTGAATCCTTAAATAGCTACAAAACACATATTTCACGTTTAAGTTATAATTAAACATACATAAATGCATTCATCCATCCATTATCTTCACCGTTTATCCTCAGTAGGGTCGCGGGGGTACTGCAGCCCATCCCAGCTATCTTCAGCCAGTGGGCAGGGGACACCCGGACCTGGTTGCCAGCCAGTCACAGGGCACACAGGGACGGACAACACGCTCGCTCATTCACACCTAGGGACAATTTGGACCGGCCAATTAACCTGACATGCATGGGTTTTTTTTGAATGTCTAGAGGAAACGCACGCAAGCACGGGGAGAACATGCAAACTCCACACAGGAGGTTTGATCCCATGACCTCAGAACTGTGCTGCACACGCGCTAACCACTGCGCCGCCGTGCTGCCTACATAAATGCAGTAATAAGATAAATAACACGAGAATAACAAAATACAATGACAGGTTATTATGAGCACTTACCACGGAGGTTGGTACAACAGAGATTTTTGCATGGTGCGGACGAAGGCGTTAGGCGAGGTCTACAAAAAGCTGGAATGAAGGAGATCGGATCCATACCTGTCAATTTACAAGTTGTCCCTGCATTTTAAACATGTATACTGTATGACATTCTTTTATGGGAAATTACAAATAGGGTGGATCTCGCCCATTTT
The DNA here is from genome assembly GCF_059441175.1 of Urocampus carinirostris. Lineage (NCBI taxonomy): Eukaryota > Metazoa > Chordata > Actinopteri > Syngnathiformes > Syngnathidae > Urocampus > Urocampus carinirostris. Next base: position 13,243,247 of record NC_142349.1, on the reverse strand, counting down.
GCTTTTCATCGGAATTGTCTTGGTCACTGTTAGCAGACGTCACCGTAGATTGCTAATATTGTCGCGGTATTTTACGTCGTCTTTCTTGCTGACAGTAAATATGTGCTGGGTTGATGTTTTCTTAATCAGGAGAATTGCAACCTTTGATAACGGGAGCAATCAGTTAAGGTTGACAAGTATAAAATTGAGTGACCGTTGATCGTCGGCGGCAGTAGCAGGAGGTAGAGCGATCGTTTTAGGATTAAGGGATCCCAGTTCGAATCCCGTGTTACATGCCGAAGTGTCCTTGGGTAAGACACTGAACCTCCAATACCCCCAATAAGCAGGTTAGCGCCTTACATGGCTGCACAGATCACGGCCACTATTGGGAAATGTGAAGCACAATGTAAAGCGCTTTGGGAAGTCATTGACTTGAAAAGCGCTATATAAATGCAGATCATTTCATGATAGGTTCTTGCTATACACTTAAAATTAAAGTTACTGTAACTCTAAATGGGTGTGCACACGCACACAAAAAATTACAACAAATTTTCTTTCTTTCTTTTTTTTTTCGGTTGTAGTTTAAATAATAAAACTGGAACCAGCTGATGCTGGCAGTAAGTAGTCACGGGCGGCGAGTGGTCTCTTGACATAGCCTCTTGGAACGATCGTGACCTGGATATTCGTTTGTGTGGCAACCAAGATTTTTGCTGCAGTTAAAACCTGTATATAGAAGGCGTTTGTATGAAGAGGTACAGTACAACTGTAAACTGAATTCATGCCAGACATCATTATTACTTTTTCTGTGTTCTCCCTATTCATAATTTGAGATGGGTTGAACAATAGGTCAAGTCAAGTTGATGTGACTTAATACCTCTGGAAATAAAGCTTTTTTATCCCCGCCTACAAACAAAATTCAAGATTTTCTTCTGGAGATGAACGTGTCTGAAGACAACGGTAGCGCACATAACAACCGAGCCTTTAACTGCTTCTCGTCGTTCTTGGAAAGTTTCACAGGAGCTGGAGCATGGGAATAACAGCACAGTCTGATAGAAGGAAGCAACATAGAAAACAATAGTGATGAGGCCCTGGTGGCAGGCACGAATATCTAAGCCGACTTTGTTTGATTTTTGCAGTTTTGGCAGCTTACATTAACTATTTAAGACAGGGCCCCATTTGACTCTGCAGCAAGCGGTGCTAAAATCAGGTGATGTGCCCACAAAAACTAATAAAGATCAAACAACAAGCATGCCATTCCAAAGGCCACTACAGTACAACTATCAATTATCTCTAATTTGCTCATATCCATTGAAAATATTGTAAATGTTGTTAATTCAATCTATAAATCGCACGGACAAAAAAAATATTCTCATATCTGTCTTAAAATGAAAAACAAATTACCTTATATACCTAATATTTGACATTTGTCATTATTTGGCTTGTATTTGCGTATACAATCTTGATGAAGTGTTTTACATTCAAGCTGAAACAGATGCAGATGCTACCCCATACTTTTTTAACATTGTAGTGTACTACATTTAGTAAGAGGCTGTAAAATTACTTATTAATATATGATGAACCACATTTAAAGACTAGTATTGTTCTTATCATGTACTAGTTTTGCACCATAATTTGTGATTAATTTGATAATTAAACAGTGACTACTGTGGTAACTGTTAGCATGTCAGTGGCCAGTTTATGTTAGCCCTAAGCAAGCGTGCCATTCTTAAGCCAGCTTTGGACTGACAATCAAGAGAATCATCCCCGTTTTTGGTTGATTTTTTCTCACTTTAGTAGGTTATTTTCGATTAAATTTACATTTATCCACTTTGAAAAAATCTTGTTACAAAAAAATATTAAACTACCGTATTTTCCGCACTATAAGGCGCACCTAAAAGTCTTAATTTTTTTCAAAAGCTGACCATGCGCCTTATAACACAGTGCGCCTTATATATGGCTCAATATTAAATTCGCAAGGTCTCGCAACTTACTCAACAGCCGCCGACTCGATTTTACCCCGAACGTGGAGTAGTCCGCGGTGTATGCTGGGATTTATATACCGGCGTTTCATTGGCTAACCAATGTGTCAGTCATCATTTGAATCGATCACTATTGGCTGATGTTATTCGGAGCCTCGGATTGGCTAGATGGCCAAAACAAACCCTGCAATCGGCCGAGTTTAGCAATGGCGTAGCAAGCTTGCTAAAGTACGCCTTAAAGAAACATGTTTCATTAGTCTGTATTTGTAAATATTTTACTCTCCTGTATTTACTTCACTCACGGTTGTAAGAAGACCATGATTGCGTATCATTATTGAACGTGAGAACTTAGGTGAGTTATGCGGCTTTATATTTTCCCGGTATCTTGTTTTAGAACGATCTTGATGTTGCTGTGATGAGTTGAGTGAATTAAACTCAATTCCAAGTGTTTATTGTCATATGCACAGTAACGTTGTGAGCGAAAAAGAAAATAGAAACATAGAAATGTTTGGCATTTCTTGAATCCCAAGACTTCAACCTTCCGAATGATATTTGAAATGACGCATTTAAGTGACATAGTACGGACACCGCATCCGCACATGTCTACGGGACGTATTTGCTTCTTTGCAAGCTTTGGGAATGTTAAGGGGGTAATCAGTTTGACTGTATCATCTGACTGATTTGTCGACGTTCCCATTGTAGCGCCTTATAATCTGGTGCGCCTTATCTATGGAAGATATAGGACCAAAAACTATTTTTTGGGGGTGCGCCCTATAACCTGGTGCGCCCTATAGTGCAGAAAATACGGTAAGTAAAATAATCAGCTCCTTTAGTAGTTTGGTTATGATGGCAAAAAAGTTTGCTCCTATAAGCTATTATTTTTATCATTAATTTGAAAGTGTGGTTGCGGGGTCAATGTGGTAACGCTTTTCTCTTATTCCTGAGTAAAAATAGTAAAAGTAAGACGGGGCTGTTTCAAATACAGTCCCAAATGCCTACCTAAATCCTCAAAGGATAACAAAGGAAGAGTTTATTGAGAATTTCACAAAATAGGGGGTGCAATGACGATTTTCACCTGTAGATGGCATTATCAAGTAGGATCATTTTGAAGATACATACACAACCTTTAAAAAAAAAAAATTCGCATGGATGCACACTATCCCTTTATTACAGACTGACACTATATTAACGGCCTGGCTTTGGCGACATCCAGTAGAAATATTTAAAAATAGAATTCGTTGTGTGAGGCGATGCAGCTAATTTTTCTCTTGTGCTTTTCTCAGCATTGTCTCAAGGGCCCCACAAAATAATGTGACGAGCCATGGTTTTGACACATGTGGTTTAATCTTTTCTCTTTTTGATTGAAAGGTACACAGACTAAGTAACAAAAGTGAGAACACCCCTCACATTTCTGCAGAGATTTCATCATGTTCCATAGAACATCACTGAAGAAAGTCTGCCAACAAAGGCCATGGCTGACTGGAAAGATATCCTCCGGTCTGATGAGACAAAGATTAATGTATTGGGCTCTGATTTTGTGAAGCATGTGTGTCGGCAATCAGGTGTGGATAACAAATATGTTTGTGACGTGCCTAAAGTCAAGCATGGTGTTGGGACTGTCATAGTTTGGGGCTGCATGAGTGCAGCTGGAATTGGGGAGTTGCAATTCATTAAGGGAAGCACAAACTCAAGCATGTACTGTGAAATTCTGGAGGAATAATCCCCTCCCTCCAGGAGATGACCAAGGCTTTTCTAAAGGAGATAAGGGTAAACTGGATGGGATAACCAAGCAAGTCTCTGGATCTAAAACCAATGGAACTTCTTTGGGGCCTCCTCAAGCAAATGGTGGAAAAGCACAAGATCTCAAATATCCCACAGCTTTGTCATTGAAGAGTGGAAGAGCATTACAGTGGCAATCCGCGAGGCTCTGATTAAATCCATGGCCAAGATGATTAAAGTGGTTTTGCAAAATCATGGTGACCACACAAAATATCGAACTTCAGGAACTTATCCTTTAGAGTGTATTCACTTTTTTTTACCGGGGCTTTAGCTAATAATGGCTAGATTTTCAATTTTTGAGGGGGGTGGGGATACATTTACAAAGCCATATAACCATTATACAGGCGACCTTTCATTGTGTCAAAGCGATGTTTCTTTAGTGCTGTTCAATTAAAAATTATGATGCAATCTCTGCAGAAATGTGAGGGGTGTACTCACTTTTGTTACCTACTATATGTATGCAAAATAAAAGAAAAAGAAAAACACTTCCAAGATGCATGAAGCAAACATGCAGATCTGGATCCAAGATGAGGATAATCGCTATAAAAATGGTGAATAGCAAGACTAACACGGTTGTATAAAGGAGGGGAAAAAAAAAGCAATTTTTGTGCCCAAAAAAGTTTTAGGAATACCGCGCTATCCTCCAGGGAATACATCAAACACAGGTCCATTCAGGTGTTTTAGTGTGTGTGCTTGTGTGTTTCAGTGTTCTCCCCACACACACACATTCTCAATAGTGCTGCAGACTGGAGCATACTTTCATTGACCTTTCTTCTGCACAGCACCACACACAAACACTGACTTTTAATTGCTCTTTCATGCGTAAGTCTGCAGAATGTGCTAGCCCCTGTGATTCTTCACAGCCGTGATATTGTCACTCACAGCAAAGTCTGCGCAAATCAGCGTTGTCGTGAGTAATGGCGTCGAGGCCTGCGGCATGCCGGTCGGACTTATGCGAAGCCTTCAAACGAAAGCTTGCTCAATAAACGGAGCTAATTACTGTAGTCTGAATGGGGAGGGTAGGCCGGGTGGCCTGGTGGCGAGGTAGGAAAAGGTCAGCGCACCACGGAGATGACAAAGGCTTCTGTGCGTGCATCACTGCATGAAGCGTGCATGAAACATACAAAAAAACACTCGAAAATTTCAGAGAAATCATATGGTCCAATGCAACTCCCAAAGGAAAGATTATTATTAGATTCGAATTTTGACTAATGGAAAACTTCTGAGTCACTATAACCAACATTGTGTGCTCTACCAAATTTGCAGTACCTTTTGGTGCAAATTCTTCTTACCCCCATAAAACAAACTATAATTGTCCAAAAAAAAGCATTTACATGCAGATTCAAGTCAAGTCAAGTCATTTTTATTTGAATAGCCCTTAATCACAAAGAGTCTCAAAGGGCTTCACAGGTTATTACACATGAGCAGTTTAGGTTATTCATATGCTATAGAGTAGAAGTGAGTTTTAAGCTTGGATTTAAATATTTCCACTCAGGTTCCAGATTGGATCTCAGGGGTAGAGCATTCCACAACACCGGTGCCCGAATGGATGAACTATATTTTCCTTTTTTTACTTTAATTTCAACTGTATTGTCAAATATACTATATGCATAACACACTGCAGAGAGGAAACTACTTCGCCTTTTCTAATAAATAAGTAGCACTTGGGGCTTGGTGGTGGAAAAGTATTTCACACACATGCTGGTAGTCTCATTTACCCTAGTATGCAAACGGTGATAGGAAGATATGGACTGTTTCAAATACAGTCCAAATGCCAACCCAAACCCCCAAAAAAGTATGAAAATAATAAGTTTAGGAGAGACCCATATGGGGCAGCACAGTGGCGCAGAGGTTAGCGTGTATGTGGCACAGTTCTGAGGTCGTGAGATCAAATATTCCTGTGTGCAATTTGCATGTTCTCCCCGTGCTTGCATGGGTTTCCTCCGGGCACTCCGGTTTCCCCCCACATTCCAAGAATACGCATGTCAGGTTAATTGCCCGGTCCGAATTGTCCCTAGGTGTGGATGAGCGAGTGAGTTGTCTGTCTATGTGTGCCCTGCGACTGGCTGGCATCCAGTTCAGGGTGTCCCCTGCCCACTGCGGGAAGGTAGCTGGGATGGGCTCCAGCACCCCCGCGACCCTAATCGGGATAAGCGTGCAGATAATGGATGGATGGATGGAGACGTGTGTGTGAAGTTACAGACACCAAATTTGAGCAGAAATATGCAGTTTTTATTCGAGTAAAAACATACTTAATTCTTTGCTTTCCCTTACTAAAATGCAATTCCAGAGGCAATGGAAATCGTTCAAATGACATCAAATGTAGTCTTAGTCTTGGTCGTTAATTATTGTGTTGTCAGTATTTGCTGAATGTTATGTTGACCTCTTAAAGCAAAAATTCGGTTTGACATCGAGTTTATTCATTTTGCTGTTTTTTATCTTGTTTTTGTGTTATTTTCAACAGCTGCACTCTAAAATGAAAAAAAAATAAGTAAATAAACTCAAATACATTGTCCAAACACAATAACAATCTGAATGATGATGACTTTGTCAGTAAATCAAACAACATATTAGTATTTGTAAATGCTGTGGATTGCTTCCCCTTTTACTAATTCAATTCCAAAAAAATCTCCAAATCGCGGAGCCAGTGCCAGACAATTTTTTCCATCTTGACTCATTTTGGAAGGACTACAAAACTGCCCTTTAGCTTTATAGGCATAGGGCATATAAAAAGAAAGACTCAACTTTTATCCTTAATTTAAAAAATATATATTTTCGCAGTAACCATTGTTTCGAAAAAAAACAACAGTTCAACATCGTTTCTTGAATTACCCTTTTCCATAAAAACCTGTAAAAAAACAGCTTTTTGTGAAAGGATACATTTCAAGCAGAACTTTTACTCACTCCGGATTGTTTTGAAGCCAATTGGGCGGGTTAAAACAGAATAGCTGGCATGTATGACTGTCTTTTCTCGATGCATGTTATAAACAAGTAGCACCATTCATCGTGTTTTATACAGAGTCATACATCTTTTAGTTACTTTCACAAAAGTCATGTTAACAGACTTAATTGTAATCCGTTGAATATGTCTGCTCTCTGTGATGAGACCTGGGTACGTCCGAGAACTGTACATCAAGGGGCACAGTCAGTGGGCCCATCCCAAAGAGTTATTTTGACTGGCGTGAAATGCGAATGTTCAGTTTGATCTGTCTGTGGTAACAAAAAAAACGCACAACTAATGGGACGAAGGAGAAAAGGTGGTCCTGACGAAACAAAGGCATACGTCCTGTAGGGAGTAAAAAGAAGGAGGGTCTTTGAATTGAAAAAGGAAAAAGGGAAAGGTCTTGGGGGTAAGGATGTGTCTTTCTGGTCCACGGCCAAACATAAGAAGGAAGAAAAAGAAGAATTGAGTAGTTGATGATGTCATGGGCTATTGTATAACCCTTGCATTAACGATATTTAAACTTTGCAAGAACCTGTCAGTGCCTTCTTCTTAACTGATCACAAGATTTCGGTCACTTTTGTGATTGCGTTACCCCAGGCGACAGCGTTCCTGCAGTCGTGCACAAAATGTCCTCTCTCTCTGACCAGATGAGGACGATGTGACTTTGTATTTTTTTGGGGGGGGGGGGGGGGGGGGGGGGTGTGAGAATAAACCCTTTTGAAGAGTTAACTGCCTGTTACTATTTGTCCATAACTCGTGGACAAATAGTAACAGGCTGTTATTTGCGCATGAACAAGCATATTATTATTCTCGGAGGAATGACAACCTAGACAAACGTTCAAAATAATCAGCAACATGCATAATAGTATTGTGATTGCAAAATTCTATTAAACAATCAAAATCATTTTTTTCACAAAATATTGTACTTAACAATCCTGAAACAATAATTATATGTATATTGTAAAGCTTTTCATGCTTGTCTAGCTTAAATTCAGATTCAGATTCAGATTCAGATTCAGATCTACTTTATTGTCATTCTAGTACACGTGTATACAGAATGAAAAAATAAAAACCTTAAAAAGGTGTTAGTTTTGTATAAGTACGAATCGGGTTTTGTCTGACATAAAATAGATAGACTTTGGAAATATAATCACCACAGAAAAAATTCAAAGAATCAGCGACAGTATACTTCTGTGCCTGTCTATCAACACCTCACGTTGGCTTACCGGTCGTGTTTCCACTCACCTCGCGGTATAGCTCAAAAGCTATAATGGCAAACTCTACATGGAGCCACCAAGAGAAATAGTCGGCAACTGGCAGGAGGATTGGAAGTGTATCGTGGAGCAAATTACCCCTGTGGCGTCGGCAACTATAGGCGGGTAATTGATGTTGCTGAGCAGCTGCAAGAAGAGGTAGAAGGCATGTAGACTAAAACCTCCTTCTTCTCCAATAAACCCCGTCAAGGGGGTCACAGCCCCCACTCAGACCTGATCAGAATTCAAGTGTCTCCTGCCACACACCTTGAAAGTGGACATTAGCCTCTGGTCTCACCTGTACTGCAGAGTTGGACCGTCTCCTACAGTTCTTTGTTGGATTTGTGTTGACAATATGTGGGCTGAAGAAGATGATTTTTTTGTCACATATGTCAAAGAGGGGAAAAATGTTAACCTCTTGGACTGCAATAAAAAGAGGGCATTCCATCTTCCAGTATAATCGTTTATAAAGTCATGCTCACTTAAGCTAGACTATTTGAACGGTGCTTGTGACATTTTGGGGGGTAAACTGCATTGTGAATTTATAAAGAATGTGTATATGCACTTAAATGTATTTTATGAATGAAATATAAGTATATAGACACAATGTTGGAAATATACTCATGAACCTCTATTATGTTCTTAAATATTTAGAAATGATGTTTTCTAAATAACAAATCAAAATTGTGAATTTTTATATGAATCATTGCTAGACAAATATGACGTTTCCCCATGTTGGTCCCACAAATATCTTTACTTCCTCTTGCAACAGCATTGCACTGTTTTTTAACAGCAAGAGATACACCAATCTTGAAATGAAAGTTTTTTTTTCCCCCTTTGATATTCTTTGACAAAATATAGGGTGTTTCAAAAGGTACAATTCAAGTCCCCATCTCATTAACTATGAAAGGTAGTAAGATAAAAGTTGTGCCAAAGCAAATTACAATACGTTTTTTGTAGGGCTATTGATTTTTGTATTTATTTTCGGACACATTAAAAACATTCACTCAATCAGAAAATGCGTTTTGTGTGCTTGGATTTGCAAAACGGAATCATGGACATTTTGCAGAAAATTTGGAAAGGAGCCAGCAGAGAGGAAGTCCATTGTGAGGTGGCATGGTAAGTTCATATTGGATGTGTACTTATGCCCAGCTAGAAGAATGTGATGCCCCTCAACTTCAGAAGATATGATTGCACAAGTTTCAACTGCTTTCCAGTGGACCCCTGTAAATCGATCAAAAGAGCCAGTAGAGAACTTCAGTGTCCTACTACAGCTTTTGGCGTGTCTTAAGAAGACAACTGAACATGGTGCCTTACAAGCTACAGTGAGTCCAACGGGTGAAGCATACCAATAAACTAGCTTGTTGTGACGTTTGCATTGCAATGCAACAAAAGATGGAAGGTGATGGATTTCACAACCGTCTTGTTTTTAGCGTTGAGGTAACTTTCCACGTACATGGCGAAGTTAAAAAGCATAACACTCACAAATGGGGTACCGAGAACCGACATGAACTCCTCGAGCCTCAGCAAGATTCCCAAAAGATGACTGTGTGTGTGCGGTGACAAAGAAAGCTCTCTACGATCATTCTTTTTTGAAAGAGCAACAGTCAATGGTGAGATGTAACTTGACATGCTGGAAAACTGGTTAATGGATAAATTGAGTGAGAAAGAGTCTGGTGACTGCAATTTCCGACAGGAGAGATGACAACCACAACGGAGCCTCGGGTTGAGACAGTTTTTGAATACAACAATACACACAGATGGATTGGATGGTCTGGGCCGAATGATCACGATCTCATGCCTTGGCCAATTATATTTCCAGATCTCACACCGTGCAATTTCTTTTGAGGGGATAGTAAAAGGATTGGTCTATATGCCCCCGATTCCAAGAGACGTGGATAAGCTGAAGGCACAAATAACAGAAGCTGTTGCAAAAATGTTTGATGTGTACAGTGCAGTGTTGGGCACATAACTTTAAAAACCTAATTTGTGATAGTTACTCACTACTTCTTCCAAAAGGTAACTTCTCTCTTCTCTTGGGGTTGTCCATCGATTCGATGATGACCATCTTCTTTTATTTGTGAGTCTGCTGATGTTTGAACAGTCCGATCCTGGATTGTGGTCGGAGACTCAGGTAAAAGAGGATACCTGCGCAATGATGGTTTTTAAAGTGGCGTAAGGGGTGCGCTTTCCCCAACGCCACTATCTTGATTGTAAAGAAGATGGTTCCAGTGGCAAGGGAGACCCTAGACGACTGGCATCTTCCTACAACTGCAGGCGGCTAACGGGATCCAGGTCTGTAGGAAACCGCCTCAAAGCGTGCCGCCACCAGCTTTTGGGATCACTCTTAGTCTGGACTCTACCCTTCGACCTGTTCGGCTTGGGTAACCCTACCAGGAGTACGAGACTCCCGCCGACATAGCTCTAGGGGTCATGGAGACGCGCAAAGTGCCCCACCACGATAAGGTGGTGATCCGTTGGGACACGAAAGGTAACTTAGTTAGTAACTGAACTACTTGATAGTAAAAGTATGTAGTTACCAGGGAAATAGATATTTCCGATACTTTAAAAACAAGTTGTTATATGCCAGAGTTTGACATTTCTGAGCAGTATTTAAGTCCGTTAAATGGAGAAGAACAAACAGGTAGTTGTGTTATAGAACCTTCTAATATTTATTGCACCTCAACAGTAACAGCTGTGTCCTACACTTGAAGTGCGACAAAAACAAGCAGTAAACAATGTAATAAAATAACAGTCAGATAAACCATATAAAATCAGTTTAAAAAATTCAATCTAACTCTCAAAATCTGAGACAAAGGGTATAACAGACATAGCCTACTGCACTTCAAGTATTTTGTTCACAACAAAAATCGATTGTAAAATAATATTGCAAAACAATCGGATTAAATTATCCAATATGTAAGAGTGCGTCTGAAAGGCACAAGCCGATTATTTCACACTGGACCTAAGCCACTTGCATATTTGCTCCTAAATTTGCTACATATCTGATGTGTGAACGGACAAGCTGCATGCTTGGACCTGCACGACATCGATAGGCGGGGCGAAGGAGAAATCAACAACTATGGCGGACAAAAGCACGGAGATCATTCAATGGAGGGAAACCGGGATTTTAAATTAAATTCATATTTCGGGAGACAACTCAGCCTCTGATAGCAAAATAACTTTCCAATTGCGTGATATGCTCTGCGGTTAGCATCCGAAGTACTTCAGCAAACACTGAGCGCATTGCATGTGACGTCAAATGTCCTCCTCTGTGCATGTGGGACAAATGTGACGTTCACACAGGACATGCATAGAAGTCACAGGAGATTGCATTCAAGTTGCATTTAGTTGAAAATGTGAATAATCTCTTCTGGTGAAAAGCGATGCATTACTTTAACCATCACTTATGGTAGAGTTGTTGTAACAGCGGAAAAAAATAATTATATAGATAACCCCGTTACTGGAAAAAAAAAACACAGTTATGTAAAGGCACTATTTTTAACTGTGTTATCCCCAAAGCTGGTATAGTGTGACCAATGTTGATCACTTTAAACATCTTTGAACATTCCATGTGAAAAATTAGATAGCAGGCTGTTTGAATCTACCAATTGCGTTTTCATATCTGTCAAGGTTTCCGAGATATTCACCTTCAAAATATTCTCAAAGAGTTTTAAAATACACTATATATTAATAAGGACAGTCTACACAAGAGTTAACATCAAGTCAGTCATTATTGACCTCATTTAACAGTTAAAAACTTTTTATTTTTCTGACAGATGAAAAGGGTCAGAAATCGAGCACCACCTAATGTAAGCCTTTGCATTGCACCACACACAGTATATATAGCATATGTGAGCAAGGATGCCATTGATTTTTGTGCACGTTTTGGCTAATCTGGGGCAGCAGAGTACAAAAAAGTATTTGAACATCTGACAAAGTTAATGTAGGCACTGTGGGGACGGACACTAGAGGACTGTTTTCCTTTTTCTTGTAAGAATCTGTTTTGCAAGTGCACTAGATTCATTTGTTTTTGTGCCAACTAAATCCAAGCAGCAGATGATCATGATGATGGCCATACTTTGTTTTGAAGGTAGGAAAATATGCTATGTGTGAGAGCATATTGTGAGACGCAACACTGGGCTTTAAGATGATCAGTATTGTCCATGTATCCTGGACATGGAGGGTTTTAGGTCTCGTGTCACAAGTTTCATTGTGTTTTTGTGTTATTTTGCAGGTCCCATCCAGACATTTTTTTTCTTTTTAGTCCAGGGAAGAAGATATTAATATTGAATCAGCAGGAGGTAAGCTTTTAACAGCTGCTGGGAACAAAAGGCATTGGATAATAGTGACGGCCGGGGTATATTTTCAGCTGTAGAACTGTAAACCAAAATAGCTTGAGCATTAACTTAAGTCTTACAAAAACAGAATGCAATGACTACAAACAAATTACTTATTCATATTCTCTTGATATGGAGATTAGAGTGGCCTCAGTATGTTTACAATGGTATTAACATTTTAGCATATTTGGAACCTTTGGATAGGCGAGGGGAGCTAATATCAACACCACACAGGAATAGTTTAGCAACCGGTTTGAAGGGGACTAAAATCGGATCCTCTGGGGTCACCTTGTTGTCAAACAGACATTCCTTCTCAATGCATGTTCTTATAGATGTTCTTATCTTCTTTATTTTCTAAACTACAAATTGCACTTTTTTGAAGGTCTGCTGCTCTGTGATGAGAATGTATTGTACAATTTAAAAAGGTACTGTATTTTGAGACACTTGTATGTTGTGCTCCAAGAAAACAAGCAGTGTTGTCTTCTACAATAAAAAAGGATAATATAATTTAGTACCAAAAACTGGCATATTGTTGTTTGCTTAAAATGGTGTTGTGCTTCTTTGTGTGCGCGTTTAAAAATAGCAGTTTTGTCTACGCTGAAAATGTCCATTGTCTTATTCTTCGACAAAAGGTGGTGTATCATTTTAAAATAGTTAGGAGTAAAAAATGAGATTTATATTCCAATAGCTTTTAAAAAAATGCTTTTTGGCCAAATAGTTTACGATTCGCAGCTTGTAATCTGCAAAATATAATTTTCTTTTCGGTGCCATTTCATTCAGGGTTTTTTTGCTGTACTTTTCCAGAAGGCGCATTTTAGGGCCAAGGTCTTCATTTCGAAGTGCACACTTGACTTAGGGACTCGGCCCAAAGTAAACACAAAGCTGCTCAGCCGAAACGCACACTTTCGCACTGAAGTACACACGGCACAGAAGTACAGCTTCAGGTTTACTTCGGCGTTGAAGTAAAGCTTTGGGTTATTTTGGTTCTTTTTTCAGTTTAAGTGTACAAACGCTCCCCAACATATGAACATTCGAGTTACGAAAAACGGTAGCTACAAATATTTTTTTTGGGATGTCGAAAAATATCTGGACATTGCTAAAAGTTAGATTTTGTATTGTGCACCTTTTTCCGATTACAGGACGGCACTGTAGTGCTTCTTTCCGCCGCTACCGGCATGTGGCATTGTGAGAGCTGACCCAGCATCAACCCCGAAGAAGAAATCCGGCTTCCTCTTCCTAGTTTGTGTGTAAACATACTTTACTATATCTTGAGCGCGCTAAAAACTTTTTTATTAATAATTTTTATTGTTTAATGTCTTTGCATTCATTCGATATGGTTGGTGTCAAGTGTAAAGAAGAGGCAAGCCGTTACTTTTGAAATTAAAGTGGAATAAGAAAGCTTGATGCGGTTTAGAAAATGGTTAGTCGGCCACTTTCGACCACAGAGGAGGAAGTCGCTTAACTCTTGAAGCTCATCTTCCAAAAGTAAGTTCAACTTAACTTTATTTATATTTATAGAGCATATTGTTTTATGAAATGTTTATTTTTTAGTCCAAAACAATATAGGTTACTTATACAAGCCTTAAACATACTTAGATAAACCTTAAACAACGTTCCATAAAAAATATAGCACTGAACGATCATTCGTAAAGTAGGGCAGTGTCTGTACTGTTTACGCAACATTGTAAGATTTTTGGATGGTAATGTATTTGTGCTTGTTCAATCATGCATTAGAAAGAAATCTAGATGAGAACGTTTTGGATTTACTTTGAGCTCATTCCCTCAAATCAAGTTAATCGGGCTGGTTCGGGCTCAGGTGGTCCAGGTTGGGCTTTTTTCGGCCCAAACTAACCTTTCTCCTGGAGTGACTTGCAGTCTAGAAAATACTATTTTCCTAATTTCCGATTACGTATTGGGTTTCTGCAGGCAGACCTGACCCAGGGTCTTGTTAATTGAATGAAATCCAGATTGGACATCAAGTTTCTGTCATTGCCAGACATCAATGACAGCTTCATGACGCATCACCCCTAGTGTCTGTCTGATGAATTGGAGGCAAATAATTGTTTGGCCGCTTTGCAGGTTTTTCGGGTCTCTCCTGGCACTCCAAGCAGTTCTGAGCACGACTTCACATAATAATGCCAGACCGCTTTTCGTTTTAGTCAATGTCACATTGTTGCTGAAGGGGCGTGGAGGTAATCAATAATTTGCTTGTTTTCATACAGAGGGATGTGGGTCAAAGAAGAATGAGTACAACGTTCTAATGTGGGAAACAGATAATATTCCTGGAATGGTCCCAGGTAGGCTGGAGATGGGTCACCATCTCCAACTGGCTTCACTGAAAATAACAAGCTTCATGGGAGGGGGCACGCCTGGGAAAGGGAGAGAATGAAACTGCCATGCCAAGATGCAAAAACCTGGAGAGCTGCATTGCCAAAGCAAACCGGGACAGATCTTAGTCGAGAGCGCTACTGAGATCGAGGCTCTGTCCAGATGGTCAGCTCCGCGGCTCTCCATGAATTATTGATCGACTTTGTCCGATTTTATGGCACCCTAGGCGTAAAACTTTTATTCATAAGTGCAACACATGAGGGAAGGGAGCGTGGTTCAGGAACACTTGTTCTTTTTTGACCAAATTGGCATGTCATTATTGTAAATTACACACGAGGATGGGATGATTGCACATGAGGCCCTCCAAACAGTGAAGACCCTTGAAGGGTTAGGATCGGAAGCAGCCGGGTTGATCAAATACAGAATATTAAAGTGGGACAAAAGAGGAGTTTAGGGGAACAGATAATTTTATTTTTTTTAAAAAGCCCTGATGTTAAAAAAATCTTGGACAACTATGCTTTTAGTAAGAGGAATTGAAAAAAAAAATTGACCAGACATAATTGAACTCTGTTAAAACTTGTTCACACATACTTAATAAACAACATATTTCACGTTCAACTTTTTAGGGAAACCACAAACAATGCTCTGCACCTTTAACTACAGAGGTAGCATTCTAAATTCATTTTTATTTGTTGGTTCACTCTAAAAAAAACTCCTGTAAAATTACAGAAAATGTCATGAAAATGACCATGTTTCAATTTTTAAAATAACATTTTAGTTGTTTTGATGAAAAAAATCGTCTTTTTTAAAGTAGTGTATTTCCTTTTACAGCAAAAACTCCATAATACACCTCGTGTTCATAATTGCCATGAAAATTGTGATCCTAAAGCTCAAAAATCATGAAATAATGTCAACCTTAGAGTTTGCACTCGAAAAAAATGTTAGAAATGTCTATCAGACCATCAGCGACTCAACAAGAAATGTTCTGGATCTAAATGGTTGACTCACAAAACTGACACCAAAAAAGGAAAATGACGCTCCGATACCAGGCGACTAACAAGACAGCGTAGTCAGGGAGCAATCTCTCAACGAGTTCCATCTGGTGTCCATGGGCGGGGGCCAATTGGGCGCCGTGGCAACCGTGACAGGAACTGGCGCCACACAGCGGGGACTAATTGGGCGCCATGGTAACCGTGACACACAAGTAACTTTAAACGTGTCCGAGCATGCATAGTGTGTCATGTTCTACCCAGTAATGGACACCATGCACCAGATAAATGAGCAAAAAGTAACTGGCAAAGCTGCCTAGAGTCTCTTCAATCACAATACACAGGCCACTAATGACTTCACCTTCACAACAAAGTCCTGATTACAAACAATACAAACTCACTTAGCAAGGGAGCACAAATAGAAGACAAGTAATAACCATAATGAAACTTTCCAAAGCCTAGTTGAATGCATCGCCGTGGCACAGGAAACACTTTCAGTTGCAAATGTTTTGCCCTTTAGTGCTCAACTGCAACTTATTTCCACCTCTTGCATAACTCCAATTCTACAGCTTTAAAGTTTTTTTTTTAATATTCTGCCAATGCCAGCTAGTTTCTGGATTGGCATTTAAAGCCTGAAACGTAACGACGGCACGAGCCCCTAATAACTTCCAAGTCGCTGCATTCCAAGTTGGCATCTTTGCCAAAAGCCAGTGAGTGCCTCCTCTTTTGCGGTCTGATGCCAACGTTTAACATCCTTTAATTACTGATCTTGCTCTTATTTCAAGCCAAACATATCCCCTTTTTCCCTTCTGGGTTCGTATCATTTCAAGTTTGCCATTAAATGCATCCATGCGTCTCTCTGGAAATGTAACAACGCCGTCTCTGCATACTGGTAAAACAGTTCTAACCCTGACAAAATAGCAATGCTTCTACATATGTTAAAAACCATAAATAATGTAAGTAAGTCAGTAAAAAAAAGAAAATTTGGAAAATAGAAACTTCTTGTTTTTTTCTCATTGATTTTGTAATCTTGCTACAGTTCTGGGATATATTTTAATTATTTTACTGTGATTATTCTCGTTTTTTCCTTTAATGAAAATTTAAGAGAAAATATATTAAAATTGGGAAATAGAACCTAATCACAAATGCAAAAAAAAAAATAATCAAGATATATAAAAAAAAAAAAAAATATATATATATATATATATATATATATATATATATATATATATATATATATATATATATATGCGATTGGCTGGCAACCAGTTCAGGGTGTCCCCTGCCCACTGCCCGTAGATGGCTGAGATGGGCTCTATGAAAATGGATTTTGGATTTTCTAATACACTGTTGGAATTGTAGTAAAAATGAATTTTGATTGTGTTTGTTAGGGTCTAATACACCTACTATTACCAGAGGGCCCCAAGCAGTGTTTGAACTGGGCACAACCTGTGCCCAAATATCCAGAACCCTTGAAAAAGACATTTTAAACAACATACGGTCATTTTCATTATATTCCACCACCACACAAAGGTTGTTTGTGTTTGTTTCTGGTTCTTTATTACTTTGCTGCTCACATTTCTTCAGGTTGTGTAGGTTTGTTTTTTGTTTTTGGTTAGGGCGTCTTGTTAGTTGCTGTGTACACACTCGTTTGCTTGGTATTTTGGTCCTTGTTTTGTCAATAAATGCCTTTGTTGTTGGGAGCACCCTACTACCAGTTCCTGCCTCCCCTCACATGGGTCCAACAACCCCAACAACTATGTCTTCTATACTAGAACAATTTGTTTTTTGGGGGATTTTTTTAGGGCACAGCACAAAAAACACATCAATCATTGATCAACAACAGGAAACAATATACTATTTAAATGCTATACAATAATGCAGTCAAACCTTTAAATGTTTAACCCTATTCCACTGTATTCCTTGCAGGAAAACCTAAACAAAATCATACAAAAACAGAACCTTACCCAACAAAGGAAAATTTGAAAACAAATAGAATAAACAAATAAATAAATGACATTTTAAATTTATAATTGTATCACTAGTGACTCCTATAACATATAATACCCAAAGAAAATGTTGAAATATTATTTTTCCTCAGTGTATTCATCTAAAATACGTAATGAGTATCAAATTAATGTAAATAAGGGACATTTTAAAGGTCATTTAAATCGATCTATAAATGAATATATTTTTGTTAGGTTCATGTCACCAACATTTTTAATAAAACGCTCTGAAATAAAAGAAGACATAGAGAATCGGTTATTTAGAATTAGTTACTTTATTAATCATCATTTTGAGAGCCCCGGAGATCGAGCTGTTACGAATCTCCGCCTCGCTTGCTCGCTAGCTGGGCTCTGAAGAAATCTCCGAATCTCCTTCTTTTTATTATGTTTTTTGCCCTGTAATACATGAGTCTCTTTACTGAGGGGCGGGGATTCTATCTAACAAAGGAGACTGTATTCTAACTTTTGCTACGTAGAGTTAATCAGTCTTCTTTGGAAAGCCTGGTTTCCGGCCCATGATGGAAGGTTTCCTTTTGTTTTGGGAGAGACTCCCTTTCCTTCTTCTCACGGCTCTTTGGTGAAAAACAATCTTGAGTTATGGCATGAAGAGGTCATTCCAGGTCAGGCTACATCCGTTGGTATGTGAGAACAAAACACAGTCTGTATATCAAAACACAACTCATGGCCTTGGAGCGTAGTTTACAGGCTGAGAACTCTTCAAAATGGCTGAGAACACATATAACATTTTAAATATCAACTGTAGGATAAATATAATTATACAATCCTAACATTTCCCTCCTGTTTATCCAACTGGTGATATTAATACTTCATTCAACTGTCACTTTGCATTAAGATTTTCAACAGAGAAATCATGAATAAAACAACAGAGGTTGCCGTCATAATCACCAGGATCTGAGTAAAAATCAGGAAAATGCAGAGACAGGCAATCATCATCAACATTTGTGTCATTACTATTTTCACCATGTCATTTTTATGGTTAAGACAGCTGTATATGCGTTAAAATGAGCATTCTACCTGTAGATCTGCAATTCCTCCTAATACTTCCAGAGTTGTGGACAATCTTCACTGGTTTGAGATGACTGCAAACTATAATTACAGCCCCCTTTGTAGCCAGACTTCCTCTGAAAGTTTGTTGAGGAACTACAGCTCTACAGCAAGTACCACAATGCTATTACAATGACGCAAATGAGAACGGTTACGGCGTATGCTAAGATAGAAATAGTTATTTTAGTCGTATTTAATTACTTTCTTACAATGTGTCAAATGAACCCATATGCTTCGTTCTGCAATCTTTACTGCTGTGCCTGTGGTTAACAACACCTGGTAGGGCTCTTTCCACTTAGGTGAATGCCAGTTTTTCTTCTTTCTGCTTTTTATCAAGACTCAATCTCCTGGTTCAACTAACTGGCTTTAGTATTCTTTCGGGAGAATAGATTAGGACATCATTGGCGGCTTTGATGCCGTTTTTCATGAGCATGGCCACCGTTAGGCACCCCGACGCCTCCTGGCGTGATGATGTGTTGCTTGTAGATGAGGTGACACCATCCAGTTGTCCACATTGGACTGCACCTCTTTTCGAATGCGGCAAGCTAACTTCTTCCATGAGATAGCAGCCTCCCCAGAGTCCTGACCGCTGCCCTTGGGAAGAAAAGTTAAGTTTGAAGCTCCCTGGGCTGACAGAAGTCCGTCATCTGTTCAGCAGGGGTCACCATCTCCTGTATGGATGAGAAAAGCTAAAGAAAAGTTAAGTTTGACGCTCCCTGGACTGACAGAACTTTGTCATCTGATCAGCAGGGAAAGCTATAGAGGGAAAAAAGAACAGACTTAAAAATATATTTTTTTTCAATAGTTTATTTTATGCCTTCTTTCCCCCCTGTTGAGACTTTCATGGCTCAAAACAAATTAAAAAACAAAACAATAAATTCATTTATAGATTTGTATATTTTCTTAAGTTGTCTTTATATTTATTATACGTGAAAATCAAAATCCCCACTATAAGTTGCCCTATCAATTTTGAGCATTCTATCCCAAAACTCCAACTCGAAGATAAACAATTTATTTTTTAAATTGTTAGTTCTAAATCTCAAATTTTGCTTTTTCACTAAATTCAGTCACTGAATCAGTTTAACCATTATCCTTGTCAGAATCGTTTACCCTGATTTGAGTGATTGAGTGTTTTCTCTTTTGCAGATTGATCATATTCGAAAAAAAATTTGTATGCACTTTTATTTGCATTTTCTTTTGATTTTCAATGTGCTATTTTGCTGCTGGTCATTCCCCTCGAGGCAGATGACCAGGATAGATTGTTAAATTAACAATTTAGCAAAAAATCGTTTTTATTGTTATGATTCACTCTTTGTTTTACCTTTTGTAAAAATCATAACCTATATATTATCTTTTCAGTAAGTAAATTTGTTCAAAATAACAGTATTTTGCAAAGAAAGCAGGTAATTCACGCTCAAAGTGAATGATTTTGCCAAAAATGAAAAGTACTATCCAAAAATGTTCTCAATGTGGGCGATTTTCTAATGGTGAATGGTTATTTTAATTGATTTTTCTAAATCAATTTGACAAACATTATAATTTTGTTATATTACAACATTTCTTTTGTGTAATATTTTTTCTATCCGTCCAAATTTCGTAATTTGAATCTCAAAAAAGTTATATGGAGAGCTTATTCAGAAGACAATTTTTCATCAATTGCAGACATAACTAGGTTTTAACTTATTTTTACTGAATGTCTCAAAACTTCCCCCCTGAGTTAAAACCTAAGTTCACTATCTATGAATACGAGTGAAATAAGACAGCATTTATAAATTTGCAAGATTAATTAAACAATCTTCCTCAGTACATTTACACTTTGTATTAACAAGACTCTATATAACTTCAAGCAGACGTATTCTTGAATGTTGTTGTCTTTCAGTCTTTTGATTTGCTTATTCCACATTACATTCACCATTTGAATGTTGCTTTTGGCCCATCAAAAATACTTTTTCAAAAATGTGTCCATGTCAAACACAAAATGACTTTATTGACTTTTCTGTCAATTCCACTGGCAATGACTGCAGGAATCTCCTGTTAGCTGTCTGAAAAGCAGCTGGGATGTGCCCCATCACCCCCTTGATTTCGTTGTTGATGAGCGCAGCTGGGATGTGCTCCAACACTCCCTTGGCCTCGCTGTTGATAAGCGGCGCAGATAATGGATGACTGATGTCTTTGGCTCTTTCAGCAAATGATTTTTGTCCATGATTTCTTTTTGACATGTCCTTTGGAGAGTGCACCGACTTTCAAAAAGAAAGGAAAGAGTCTTTTTGTGGAATTCACTGGCACTTAAGAGTCCCGTTAATTTAGTGCTTTTCGTACTGGGATTTTTAGTAAATTAACCGGATTATTCAAATTTTTCTCAATTTAACTACTAGTAGACATTATCTTAGTTTAATTAATTTCTATCCATTTATTTCCCATGCAATTATTTTTAAATTAGCATGATATGTCTCGAAATCAACTAATCCGTTATTTTCATTTCTTATGAACCTCTTCAAGATTGTTCAATCTATTTCTCATTGTCTTCTAAAAATGCTCTTCCATAGAAACCGTTCCCTTTTTAACTTAACCAAACCATAAGTCAGTATGTGTTACACATTTGTTTATCACTTGTCAATCGTAACACTCATTCAAAAAAAAAATTCAGTGTGTAATCAATTGTCCTCCCAATTGTCCTTTGGGCTAAACTTGTCAAAATTCCAAACCCACACACTATCTAAACATCAAAAATCTCAAAAGATCTAAAAAATCTCTAAAAATGCCAAATCTAACTTAATGTCATAACTTTTCTAATTGTATTTTCTTTTCTCTGTAATCATAATCAATCTTTTGTTATTGATTCAATATAGAACAATACATACTTGTCACTTATGAATTATCTTGTTGAGTGTATCTATTTTGTTTATTCATTATCTTTTATTCTGCGCAACAATCTTTGTTTCTACGCACTAGTCTTTGTTCTAAGCATCCTTTCGAGATCCCTTGTGATTAAAGCTAAACAAATCTGGTCTGACTATTAATACTAGTTTCTTTCCTGTTTAAAAGGAAAAAAAAATTCATTCAGTGACTGAAATAGCTTCATCTACGTTATTAATTATTTCTAGTCTCGAATTTTCTTTTCTGTAATACGAGAACAACTAAGGAAATAATCTTTTTACGTCTTACGCCTCTTTTGAATTTGTCCATTTACAAACAAGAAGATTGACACTAAAATTATGGACCATTTTTAGTCAGCTTCATTGCTTTAATCGTCCTTTCTTTATTAAGAGCAAAACTACACGTCTTAAAGTTATTACCCTTTGCTATTCGCATTTTCAACGAAAAATGATTAGTTGTTCACTCAAATATTCTTTCTTTTTATACTATTCTGTATAATTATCTTGTATTATACTCTCAGTGTTTTCATTTTCCCGCTTACCTGTCCAAGACACATCATTAATGCTGGGGACGCAACTTTTTTTCCTTTAAATTTTCATTATCATTTAGTTTACTCTTTAACAAGGATTTAACGCATTACAAGCTTTGTCGTTATTTTGAATTTGCTGTACGAGTTTTTTTATTTTCCTGCACGCCGATCTTCACTAATGAGATCTCGTCGCTTCGAGATTACGTCATTGTTGTTGGTAATTCTTGTCGAGCGAAGGTCAGTCTTTTTATTAGACAAACGGCTTTTTTCCTTGTTCAATTCATCAAAGAGAGCTTGCTTTCAAACGGCTCATTTGCTTTGATGATTGATATCACGAATTATGTTGTACTAAGATGTTAAAGAAAAGTACAGTAAGTAGAAAAATGGAAAAAGACAAGCCTGTTATTCGCAATTACCGTCAACAAATGCAGAAAATAAATTAATAATTCGATGGTCAAAACTGAATGAATACGCAGATATCTACTATATTTGTCACCGATTTATAAGTTCGATCTTTGTATCACTAAATTTCAGGGGTTCTGCCAAGATCTATAAATCTTTTAGCAAGCTAGTACACGGAATTCAAAATTCCTATCATATTATCATTATTGATAGTTCAGTTTAAAAAAATCATATATATCAGGGTGTCCCCTGCCCACTGCCTGATGATTGCTGGGATAGGCTCCAGCACCCCCGCGACCCTACTGAGGATAAGCGGTGCAGCTGCTGAGATGAGATGAGATATATATTATATATGTGTGTGCAGCACGGTGGCGCAGTGGCCAGCACGTGTGCGGCATTACTAAGGACCTGGGAACAGGTGTGTGTGTTCCAAGCCAGCCTGCATGCTCTCATTGTTACGGTTTACTTACCTCTTTCAAAAAACATGCATTTCAAGTGGACTGACTGGTCCAAATTGTCCCTATGTGTGAATGAGCTAGTGAATTGTCTATCTTTGTGTGCCCTGCAATTGGCTTGCAACCAGTTCAGGGTGTCCTCCAATCGCTGCTCGATGATCGCTGTGATGGATTCCAACAAGATGAGATCTACTTATCATAGTTATGGTTCATACCGGCCGAATATGAACACAAAACTTTTCTGGTTCTCACCTGTAACGCCTTTATTGTTGACATATTCCTTTAATATCATAAAAATTGGTTTTTCACTTACCATCGTTCATCCCATTCAAATATCTTCATCATCGTTAGTAATGCTACTTTTTTTTCCTCACCGTTCCTCCATTTTCTCCTCAGCGGATTGTTGAGTCCAAATGAGACAAGAACCAAAATTTTGAAACTCAAAAACATCGTTAGAGCAACACTTTTGCTGTAAAATCAAACTTTTCCTTCCTTTATATATATATATATATATATATATATATATATATATATATATATATATATATATATATATATATATATATATATATATATATATATATATATATATATTTTAGTCTATAATATTTCTCATTATGGCAACAAAATAGTGTAGTTTTTGTATCACTACAGTATTTTTGTAGTCGAATTTATTATTGTAATACTTTGCAATTCTCTCATTTCTTGTTCTAAAGCAAAACAATATGTTATGTCTATGTTCATTTGCTTTCAAATAGATTTTCATCCTTTATATAATTTTCTTTTATTTTTATAGCTTATCTATAAAATTACTGTCACATGTTTTGCACAATGCTGACAACCCTTTTTTTTTCTTTTTTCTTTTTTTTACTACTACAGTGGCTGTTTCTCACCAAATGCATATTTACACAAATCTCAACTGTATGTAACATCTTACATGCAAATATTTTTGTGTAAATATTGTATCAATTAGAACTATAACCTTATCTTTTCCTTAATTTAGTGTCCACTTAATTCCTGCGTCCTCATATTCACCTCTTTTTTTTTAATTATTCACAGCTTGCTCGGTGTCACGTGTGAATCCCCCTTCTAGATTTAAAACCATTATTCAATGTTGAAAAAGTAAGGTTTTTTTTCCAATCTATTGTATTAAGGTTAGTCTCACTTAATTTTCACCAAATTATCTCTCTTAATATTTAATTAACTTTCCCCTTTATGTTTCTCTCTCTTTTTTTTTTTTTTTTTTTTTTTTTTTCTTTAAACCAATTAAATCTACTATTTTAGCTTCACCTATTTAATGTGAAAATGGCATGTATTGATCTACGAGTTATCTTACTCATTTGAATTCCACTCAATCAATTTTTTCCATTTTCATTGAAAAAAAAGTATTTATAAACAATTTTTCCAATATCTTTTTGGTATAAAAATGCCCTTATCTCAAAATAATGTATTCCAATTCACTCAATTAGATTTTTCCTAGTCTTCCGAGTCCTTTTTTACCAATTTTTTGAACTGAAGACAGGAATATTTTATCTTTTTCGGTATTATTCTGGCATTCTTTTGATTTAACGCATCTAAATAGCTCATTTATTTTTTTCCCAAATTTCTCACTTTTATCCAGTAACACAGAGGCTCGATTGCGGTCGGGTCTTCCCTATAAATGACTCCTCACCTATGGGTTCATCGAGTATTTATTATTATTATTATTATTATTTTTTATATAAATACAATTGCCCAGGGGCAACTTTATATTTCATTCGCTCTTTCTCAATCACACAGACGTCTTGTTTTTTATCGTGATCACGCTCTTACATCGCTTGTTCTTTTTTTTTTTTTTTTTTTTTTTTCCACTTATTTTCAGTTGACAGAGGACTCCGCACATCCTTGTGAAATTTAACTAACTTTAAAGCGCTGGGTTAGGGGAGTCCACACCTCCCGCGGAATTTTAACTGTCTGAAAACTATTTACCTGATAGAGTCTAGAATTGTCAGGGTTTTTCTGTTAAGAATCTGCCCACCGTAATTTGCTTTTCAACGGAGGATTCTTTAATCTTTGTCTCAGTTAAGATTTTCCTTTTCTACAGAGGATTCTTAAACCTTAAGAATCTAACCCCCGCGCTCGCGAGTCAATTTACTTTTACCGGTATGCACACAATGTTATGAATAAATTTTACTCACGATTCTCTAAGTCCTTGGCTTTCCGTCAACCGTCAGATCCCAGCCCGCGAGGGAAGATCCAGTCCCGGAAAAAGGGTCTTTATGCTGTGGCCACAGTTTTTCCTGGAATTTCCTCTCGCGTCCTGGAATCATCTGGTATCTTGGAATCCGGCTTCGAAGGACCAATTAAATGTTAGGTTCATGTCACCAACATTTTTAATAAAACGCTCTGAAATAAAAGAAGACATAGAGAATCGGTTATTTAGAATTAGTTACTTTATTAATCATCATTTTGAGAGCCCCGGAGATCGAGCTGTTACGAATCTCCGCCTCGCTTGCTCGCTAGCTGGGCTCTGAAGAAATCTCCGAATCTCCTTCTTTTTATTATGTTTTTTGCCCTGTAATACATGAGTCTCTTTACTGAGGGGCGGGGATTCTATCTAACAAAGGAGACTGTATTCTAACTTTTGCTACGTAGAGTTAATCAGTCTTCTTTGGAAAGCCTGGTTTCCGGCCCATGATGGAAGGTTTCCTTTTGTTTTGGGAGAGACTCCCTTTCCTTCTTCTCACGGCTCTTTGGTGAAAAACAATCTTGAGTTATGGCATGAAGAGGTCATTCCAGGTCAGGCTACATCCGTTGGTATGTGAGAACAAAACACAGTCTGTATATCAAAACACAACTCATGGCCTTGGAGCGTAGTTTACAGGCTGAGAACTCTTCAAAATGGCTGAGAACACATATAACATTTTAAATATCAACTGTAGGATAAATATAATTATAGAATCCTAACAATTTTCATGTGGCACAATGGCTTTTAATGGTCTTGTCCATATTGCACCTTGAAGTTACGGTTTTGCTTTTAGACTGTAAAACTTATTAGCTAGCTGGAAATGTTTGTATATACATATATATATATATATATATATATATATATATATATATATATATATATATATATATATATAGTATGCTGCTGTGCTGCCCTATACTTGAAACCAGTGTTCATTTTACCTCTGAAAAGTGATGCATGTTCAAAAATCTATGGGTCCCAACAGATATCTATGGGTCCCCAAAATTTAGTATTATATTGAAATTGTAAATCGGCGACAAATATATAATATAAATCTATATATTCATTCAGTTTTAATCATCACCGTTTATTGATAATACAAATCAGTTAATCACCTCAAGAGGTTTCAGTTCACAACAATATTGCACATTATGCAAAATATCTCATCTCATCTCATTAGCTACACCGCTTATCCTCAGTATGGTCGCGGGGGTGCTGGAGCCCATCCCAGCAATCATCGGGCAGTGGACAGGGGACACCCTGAACTGGTTGCCAGCCAATCGCAGGGCACACGGGGACAGACAACTCACTCGCTCATTCACACCTAGGGACAATTTGGACCGGCAGTTCGTATTGCGAAATGATTTATGCAATCCAGTTTTTTTGTCAACCTGGGTACACGCATCACAGAACATGTAGCCTCCATTATCATCCTGCTCATAGCGTAACCAGGGATATAAATGAGTCAATTTTGGCAGAAAAGCCCTTTTCTTGCTAGGAGTATTCTTTTGTTTATTTTCTTTCGTTGAATCTTTAGCTTCAACACACGTGCTTTCCTTGCCGGAATTAGTGCCGTTGTTATCACTCTCTGCATTATGTTTCGACTTATTACTGACACTGATAAATGACCAATTTTGTGTTGATTTTTACCTAATACTGTTTTTTCGGGGGCATTCTTAACCTTCACTCGACGACAAGCACCACAACAATGACGTAATCTCGAAGCAACAAAATCTCGTTTGCCGAGATCGTCGTGCAGACGAAATCTTGAGCCGCGAGACAAAAACAACAATGGCGGATCTGCCTGCCGAAAAGATTGGAGTGCGATAAATCTTTGTTTAAAAAAAAGTAATCAGGTAATAATGTCAATTATGTGTCAAAAAAGTTGCGTCCCGGGGACGCACGTTGATTCGACACTACGCATCCCCAGCAAAAATGATGCGTCAAGGACGTGGGGACGCGGGCAAACGAGAACACTGATATATATATATATATATATATATATATATATATATATATATATATATATATACCGTATTTTCCGCACTATAAGGCGCACCGGGTTATAGGGCGCACCCCGAAAAAATAGTTTTTGGTCCTATTTTTGACATAGATAAGACGCACCGGATTATAAGGCGCTACAATGGGAACGTCGACAAAACAGTCAGATAGTTCAGTCCAACTTATAACAGTCCTCCCTTAACATTCCCAAAGCTTGCAAAGAAGCAAATACGTGTCGAGAACACGTGCGGATGCGGTGTCCGTACGATGTCACTCAAATGCATCGTTGCAAATATCATTCGGAAAGTTAAAGTCTTGGGATTCAAGAAATGCTAACCATTCCTTAGTATCTATTTTCTTTTTCGCTCGCAACTTTACTGTGCATATGACAATAAACACTTGGAATTGAGTTTAATTTAAAAATTCCATTCCATCCATTATCTGCACCGCTTATCACAGAAACATGGAGTTCAGTCTAAAACAAGATACAGGGACAATATAAAACCCGAAGTAGCTCACCAAAGTCGTTGTGTTCATAATAATGTGCAGCCAATGTCCTCTTATATCCGTGAGGGTAGTAAATCCAGGAGAATAAAATAATTTCAAATACAGAATAGAAAAAAATGCTTTCTCTATGCCGTCAGCCACGTGCCATAAACATTCATCTTTTTTGGCCAATTGCAGGCTTTGTGTTGCCGTTTAAGCCAATGCCAGCCTGTAAATGATAAAAAGGATCCGCCCCTTGACCTCCGAATAACTTTAGCCAATAGTGATTGATTCATATGATGATTGACACATTGGTTAGCCAATGAAACACCGGTAAATAAATCCCAGCATACACCGCGTACTACTTGGCGTTCGGGGGAAAATCTAGTCGGCGGCTGCAAGTTAGTTGGAAAACTTTGCAATTTTAAAATTGATCCATAAATAAGGCGCACTGTATTATAAGGCGCATGGTCAGCTTTTGAAAAAAATAAAGGCTTTTAGGTGCGCCTTATAGTGCGGAAAATACGGTGTATATATATATATATATATATATATATATATATATATATATATATATATATATATATATATATATATATATATATATATATATATATATATATATATATATATATATATATATATATATATATATATATATATATATATAAATTCATCCTGACCACACATTTGTTTGTTAGTCTGGTTTTGTGTTTGTCTCTTCCATTTAACAGAAACACAACATACAATCAAACAAGTGGGCCTTATGATAAATCAGCATAATACTGGAATGAGTAAAACATGTGTATGGCTTAATCACTATTTACTTATTCAACGCTCCCATATATTGTTCTATTGGTACTTGGCAGATCGCATTGCTAATTCTAAACAAGCTGTTTATTATTTTATTATCCATTCATCCATTATCTGCTCCGCTTATCAGTAGGTTCGCGGGGGGGGCTGGAGCCCATCTTTGGGCAGTGGGCAGGGGACACCCTGAACTGGTTGCCAGCCAGTCGCAGGGCACACAGGGACAGACAACTCACTCATTCTCCCCTAGGGACAATTTGGAGGGGCAGATTAACCTGACATGCATGTTTTTGGGATGTGGGAGGAAACCGGAGTGCCCGGAGGTAACCCATGCAGGCACGGGGAGACTATGCAAACTCCACACAGGAAGGTTCGATCTCATGACCTCATAACTGTACCGCACAGGTGCTAACCACTGCTCCGCTGTGCTGCCCTATACTTGAAACCAGTACTATCTATTTCATGGGGGAGAGCAAACAAAAACCGCAATAAAAAGCCTCTTGATGCATGGGAGCCACTCGGCTTCACTTGCCCAAGACACAACACAGCAAGTGGTGCCCTTACAACACAGGTGGTTAAGATATCCGTGAACAGTGATTATTTTGCAAGGTCAAAGACCCGCGACCCACTAAAAACGGGTCCGCGACTTTTGTGTCACATCAAGTCAAGTCACATTTATTCATATAGCCCTTAATCCAAGCATGTCTCAAGGTGCATAAGACACAATTACAGCATCCTTATATCTGGAACTTGCATGTGGACAAGGAAAACTCATCATTAGGAAAATAAGACACCTTGAGATTGGGCTACACAAGAGTTAACCCCCCACTCAGGATGACCAGGCTGCAAAATATGTTGTATTGATTCACAATACATAAAACGTGTTCAACATCAGCAATAAACATGGGTAATAATAAAAATATTCCCTCCTCCACCAGCTAAGCAGCTGGAAAAGACATGTGAACAAAAGTATGAGGTTTGAATCAATCATAAGCCACAAAATATAATATATTTTTTGTCTAGATTTAAACACTTCCTCTGAGGTTGCAGATCTTATCTCAGGGGCCAGAGCATTGCACAGCACAGGGGCCCCAATGGAGAACGCCGTCGAGCCTGCAGATTTCTCCTTTGCTCTTGGAGTCACGACCAAACAGTTGAGAAACACTGCATTAAAGGAAATGGCGGAAAACAGGAAAAAAAAATCCATGGACATATTCAGGATGGTGGCTTTATTCAGGTTTATGATCGGCTGAGAATGCTAAAGATTGATGCAGATCAAACAGCAACTGTTTCTGCTTTAATTCGATGTCTCTCTCACTTTCACACGTTACACACAAGTACATGATCTAAGGCTGTAGCCTCTCTCTAATACTGCTGAATGCCGCAACGGCGTAAGGTGCACGCAAGCCTCTGCCAATCGATGCCGATTGTTTGCAGACGCTGGCGGCTGCAATGGAGCTCCCGCGGGCTTTGTCTTTATCACAAACAGCAGGCAAGAAATAGCTGATGTGATTCTGACACCGCCGGCATCGCCTCCAAATCGGACTCAAAAACATACGTCTGTGTAAAACACGTGCAGCAGAGCACAATCTGCTCCAGGATGTTGGTCAATAAAATTTTGTTCCGATTTGGAAAGCATTTTTGCCCTGAGGCTAAAAAATATCTCAAAAACTCAAAAAATGCTTTCTTATGCTTCACTCAGTTTGGCATGCACTACACAAGTGACAAAAGCATTTACATGAGCAGGAGAAAGTGAAGAAAATATTACAGTTGGAACATTTAAAATAGACATAAGGATTGTTTTTTTTAAATATTTGTTTGGGAATTGTTTCAGAAGGGACAGAATCTGCAGCACGGCGGCGCAGTGGTTGGCACATGTGCGGCACATTTCTGAGGTCATGAGATCGAACCCCCTGTGTGGAGTTTGCAAGTTCTCCCCGTGCTTGCGTGTGTTTCCTCCAAGCACTCCGGTTTCCTCCTACATTCCAAAAACCTGCATTTCAGGTTAATTGGCCGATCCAAATTGTCCCTGGGTGTGAATGAGCGAGCGAATTGTCTGTTCCTGCGTGCCCTGCGACTGGATGGCAACCGGTTCAGGGTATACCCTGCCCAGTGCCCACTACCCGAAGATAGCTGGGATGGGCTCCAGCACCCCCGCGACCCTACTGAGGATAAGCGGTACAGATAATGGATGGATGGATGGATAGAAGGGACAGAATCTTTAATTTGGTGATTAAGTAGAAAATTGCAGTATCCAAGTGTCATAAACTGGTTTTATTTTTTTAAGCTCTCACGATTCTCATACTCAATCTCTTAACGGTTAAATCACACTTGTGTTTTTTTTTTTAAATATGTACAGGATTTTTTTTTATACTTGTTCTCCAGGTTTCTGTTTTGCGTATATGATATAAAGATAAGGAACTATGGTTTGGTACTATGATCAAATAGAGTTTTTATTGACAGAGGCAATGTTGGAGAATAGTCTTTCTCATAGTATGAAAAAGTCCTTGTTTTTGTTTTGGGGCACTAAGAAATTTTGAGATAAGTGACAGGAAAAAGAAAAACATATAAACTGATTTAAAGCATTCATTGATGTTTCCATTTGGACATGGTTTGAAGAGTTCCCGATGCAAAATGTCAACAGAAACATTTAAACCAATGAAAAACAACTTAAAAGTTACAGACGCTCACCTACTTACGACCATTCGACTTACGAAAAACGGTAGAAACAAACATTTTTTTGGGATGTTGAAAAATATCCGGACCTTGCTTTATGTTTTTGTATTGTGTGCACCTCTTTCGGAGTACAGGACATTACTGTAGTGCTTCTTTCCGCCGCTACCGGCGTGTGGCACAGTAAGAGGTCACCCAGCATCTACCCTGCAGAAGAAATACGGCTTATACATTCTAGTTCGTCTGTATCTTTAAGCATGCTAAGAACTTTGACGTTTTTATTGTTTAATATCTCGTGCATCCATTCAATATGGTTGGTGTAAAGTGTAAAGAAGAGGCGAGCTATTTCTTCTGAAATAAAAGTGGAATAAGAAAGCTTGACGCGGTTGAAAAATGGTCACACCGTTTTTTTAGACACTTTTTATTACGGAGTAGGACATTTTGTAGCGCATCCTCCAAAAGTAAGTTAAACTGAACTTCATTTATCTTTATAGAGCATATTATTTTATGAAGTGTTTATTTTATTTAGTACAAAACAATAAAGGTTACTTTTACAAGCCTTAAACAACCTTAAACATATAGCACTGAAGCAACTTACAAACAAATTCAACTTACAAACGATTGTCTCGTTCGTAAGTAGGGCAGTGTATGTAAACAGAGTTCACTACGTTGTTATTCATGACAAAAAGGACAATTCTAATATACTCTGCACTTATATTATTGGCAGAATGTTTGGCTCTTTTCAAATGTATGTTGGGGTTTTAGGATCATTTATTTAGATTTCTGAAAGAAGTAAGACATTATTTGTTATTTAGCAAATGGTAAATTGTTAGTTGTTATTGTTTAGTTTAAGACATATGTTCTCCCAAAAAGAAGGAAAACAATTCCTAAACTGAGTAAAATGATTGACTACCTGCTGTATAAGACAAATTTGCATATTTTACTCGAAACAAATGCATATCTTAGAATTAAAAAAATCATTCACAAAAATACTCCAAATTTTCTCCCAACAGGCATTTTTGCATGCAGTGAATTGCTTCAACTCGGTTAAGAATATGAAATAATTTATTTGCATCCAAATTGGACAGGTTTCAATTTTCCAAAGAATAAAAGGTATTGGAAACATCTTTGAAAGAGTACATAAGATCTGAATGTCTTACTTTAAAATTAATTAAAATCAAATTTGAAGCGACTTTTGCACCTTTTCATTAGTCATTTCAGCTTCAACTGTGTCATCTGAGTGGATTTGAAAGAGTGTATTTTCAAAGAGACATGACTACTATTTTGTGCCTTATTTCGTACAGTGGTAAACCCAAAACTAAAAGATAGACAGTATTCATGGGCATGTGGGTGGATGCGTCCTTTAGCAATTTAAAACTTCAGTAAGTTTGACCAACTTTCACAAACCGATAAAAAAGTTCCTGTTTTCTCAACACATTTCATCAAAAATCACAAATACAAAAGTCTCTTAACACAAGAGGCAGGATGTTTATATCACCAAAAGGCGGACGGCAGCACGGCGAATGAGTGACACCAACGGTGAATAATGCATCAAGTCAGGCAGAAACAGGTGGCAATGTGTGGACAGATTGAGTGGAAGGGAAACGTGTGGGAGAAGTGCGCCCTACTGGATTCCTGTGAGGCAATCTCGAAAGCCAAGCAGTGGTTACCATTAACAAAACAATTATCATTGTGTGGCAACGGCGACCAGATGATAAGGCTGCTGTGTCCTAGTAATATCAGGAGGCTTCTCCTACTACCGGTAACCATGTTTCATGTTGGGGAGCAAATCCCTACCCAACAAAAGTCAGCCAAGAGAGGGATTAGCACCACTAGGTTGTACTTGCCCAAGACACACAACAGGAAGTGGTGCACCTATGACCCTGGGGTTTCGTGAGCCCTGAGTGTAAGGAAGTTTTTTGAAGACTTGTTAATAATATTTGATGTTTACAAATGCCTGTGGGATAGTGACATTGAGACTAAATTGTGTTTTCACTTTCTATGTTAGGTTGACTGATGAACTACAATGTTGCTGATGAACATGCATGCTAGCTATCTACGATATCTACATTCAGGGTAGGGGTATTGCCAATAGATCAAAATTGTGTTTTATTTGCTTTTTGATGAACCTTCCTGACATTTATCAGAATTTTCATAGATTTTGAAGTTTACTAATTTAGGTCACTAAACGAAAATAGAAATGAAACAGGGTTATTGAACCAAGAATAACCAAATTAAGAATTTATCATCAACCATCTTAATCCAAATATGAGTGTTCTTTTGCCATAATTTATGTTAAATGTTGTCTATCGTCATGTCCATTGTTCATTAAATTGGCTGCGTTTCTTCTAATTATGGTGGACTGGTGTTTCCTCTATTTGTTTTACAACTCGTTAAACCTAGAACGTAGTAGCTCTTTTTCCCTTTTGCCTAACAGCATAGGTGCTACATTACTCTTTTTTTAGTCTCATTAGTTTGTATTTTTCCTTGTGCTTTGTACCACTCATTTTCTATTACACTACAAAACACAGTGACATCCAGTGATTAAATATTACACAGAGGGCCTTCAAATGTTAAACAATATATCTATGGTTTGACCAAACTGTCGAAGCCACGTGTATGACCAAAAGACGCTTATTCAAATTAGCGTGGCATCAAAGGCGTTCCATCACATCCAAAAAGAACCGACGACGTTCGAAACGTCAGCGGCAAAAGTTCAACCGGCAGGCTTGTTCAATAATGGATGTGCTATAAGCGTCTCGCATCCGTGCAGCTCCTGACTCATAATGAACTGATTAGCAATATTAAGACTGAATTATTAATGTGACACGCGCTCTGGACAAGTAATATTTGAGAGGTCATAAAACGCTAGAAGAGCTCTGGCGTACAAACAAAACTAAATATGTACCCTCAAAAAGAAAATCAATAATTCATTTTCATATATAAATACTACATGTGTTGTCCGAAAATCAAGTGCAGCGGCGTATGATCTTTCTTGTCTGTAACAATGCAATATGAATAAAGACTACTGTTAGTTACCTCCATACCGCAATGGTACATCTTTATGATTCTATTCTATCCGTTTTTTTATGTTTACAAAAACGCTGTTGAATATTCAGTGCTGTCCGTTATGTTCACAAATGTATGTGTGCTTGTTTTGCCGCGGACGACATTTTGATTGTCAAAGTTCAGACGTGTCCAACAAAAACTAGTCTAAACTTACTGTTTAACACTGTGAAAAAAATATATCTTGTCAGTTTTATTGAAAAGCAGGTTTCACTATATTTACAAAAACACTTACAACTTAGCCCTATCTTGTAAATATGTTTGTTTATTTATCCTGACATTATTTAATCGAATTGTTCCCTTTAAGGCAGCACGGCGGTGCAGTTTGCGGCACAGTTCTAAGGTCATGAGATCAAACCTCCTGTGTGGAGTTTGCATGTCCTCCCCGTGCTCGCGTGGGTTTCCTCTGGGCACTCCGGTTTACTCCCACGTTCCAAAAACATGCATGTCAGGTTAATTGGCCGGTTCAAATTGTCCCTAGGTGTGAATGGGCGAGTGAATTGTCTGTCCCTGTGTTCCCTGCCACTGGCTGGCAACCAGTTCAGGGTGTCCCCTGCCCTCTGCCCGAAAATAGCTGGGATGGGCTCCAGCACCCCCGCGACCCTACTGAGGATAAGCGGTGCAGATAATGGATGGATGGATGGATGTTCTCTTTCAGGTCTTTATTACATGTTTATCTTGTTGATCTTGGCTTGTCTAATCTCATTACCAACAATGTTCACTAAAGAGTTGTCAATGACAATAAAGACTATTCTATTGTTTTTTGGGGGGAAAATGCATGTTTCATGTTAGAATTTATCCAGCCCTAAAACTATCTCAGCTCACTTGAAAATGTGTTGGCTTTCTCAGATATCCTCCAAATTAAGGACTCCATAGCAAGTGTACAAAGCATAAGTAGATATTTAAGTTTATATAAGTGTAAGAAATTATGCCTCACAATAATTCAAAGATAAACAAATAAATACACAAATAGAATACATCTTGAAATAAAAGAACTTCAAGTGCTTCCTACCTTTGTCAAAAAAACCATTGATGTTGTTGTTAGAGGTTTAGTTAGTAGGTTAGGGTTATAACATTTGCAGTAAAAATGATTTTTGAACTTGACAAGTAATTAAACACATAAGTTAACTTTAGTTAAGAAGTAAATTTTTGTTTACAAAAATAAGGTACGATGAATGTGTCCTTTGTTTGGTGAATATGCGTTCTTGTACCTGTCTTTAATAATTACCGGTAGTCATTTGAGCGCGTTTAAAGGAATAGTCAAAATCAGCTTTATTGTCAATTCTGCAGCAAAAACAGAGGATTGAAATTATGTTTCTCTCAGCCTTTCGTGTCTAGAAAATAAAAAAAAAAAAACACAAAAACCCTATACTAGGACACATTACACTAAGATACACATTTAGACAGTACGACAGATAAATAGACAGAATGCACAGATAAGTCATAAAGTGCATAGTGGTACCTTGTAAATAAAAGGTTCTGAGTTGTGCAAAAAGTTCTGAATAGCCAAGACTTTGATGTTTCGAAACATGTTAAGTCAATTAAAGGCTTGTTTGTATGTGATTTTAACAAAAGCAGTATTTTTGTGTCATTGAAGATTTACCAAAAGTCTGTTAGCTTTGTTGCAGGTGTCTCTCCAGGCTGGTCTGCTTGCAGCTAGGTTTCTGAGGTGACCAGGGTTGATGTTACAACACCTCAGGAGTTTGTTTGTGTAGTCCTAGTAGGGTCGTTTTTGGCCACCACCAGCTCGTTTAGACACGGTCCGTTGTTCATAGAGAACTTGAGGTGGGAGACGGTATCCAGGCATGCGGATGGTGTGGTCTTTCCAGGTCAGGTTGAGACATTTTTAAAGGCATCTGGTTTTGTTCATTTCCAGGAGTTGTATATAGTGTATGTATGGCATCCATGTTTCTGCCTCAAACAGTAAGGTGGATACACAGACTGCATTATATACTGGAACATTGGTGGTGGTTTTCAGGTTGCGATTACTGAACACCCCTCTTTTGGAGAGGAAGAGAGCTTGGCTTATACAATAACAACAAAATCACTGAGCAAAATTCACGTAAAGGTGTGCTGGGTTTTGTCTTTTAATTTGTAAAATTATTTTTACAATACACCATGCCTAGAGAAAAAAAAAGAACAAGTATTGTACAATACCCAGAAATGGAGAAGGAAATCTTTGAGTGGTTTTAAGAAAAGAGGAAAAACGGATATAGAGTGTCTCTGCTAAGTGTTCATTTGCAAGCTCTTAAACTAAGAAATATGGAGGGTTCACTGGTTGCAAAGTAGGATGTACACATTTTCTTCACTTTCACATTTTCTATTTTAAAGGAATTTTAGGAGGTCGGCCTCAATGCGAATTTATACAGTAATTTGTCACTCGATAACTACTTTTTAATACTTTACTTTTGGGTGTCAATAATATTGAGGGATAACTGAATTACTTAGAAAACTAAAAACTGTAACTAATTACTGTTTTTCAGTGACACACCAAACGCTACCTTTTTGCTATGGATTCC
Organism: Urocampus carinirostris; assembly: GCF_059441175.1. NCBI lineage: Eukaryota > Metazoa > Chordata > Actinopteri > Syngnathiformes > Syngnathidae > Urocampus > Urocampus carinirostris. The sequence continues at coordinate 13,206,540 of NC_142349.1, read as the reverse complement.
AAGAGACATGATGTATATTACCTTGTCTTTTGCATCCCATGCGATTGGATGGCATCTGGCGCTAGGCTAGCTTAGCGGCTTACAAAAACAACAGCGGCAAATGATGGAGCATCCGCAGCGAAGCAACACGTCACTTTGCTTAACGACCGGTGACGACGGCAAAGATTTGTGGTCTTGGAGGGATGTGCCTCGTCTCCGCAACGCTCCCAGCACAAAAACGGGGACAGAGCGGTGGGGACGACCCCATTTGAAAGTGGCGGCCACGGAATTGTCGCCATTCATCTATGTCTGGCCTGGCACGCTAAGGCTGCAGGGAGTGTGACACATTCCTCGCTGGCCACTTGTCAGCCGCAGACGGCGGCCATGTGCTGCTATGTGGATGTGTGTGGCCCGCAGAGATGCACGCAGGTCTCCGGGTGCTGCCTTCCAATTTTGCAGGGTTCTTTCTATTTTTATATAACTGAAGTCAAAGTCAAGGCACAAGAAAATGTGAGACAAAAATTTATACCGATTTTTAACTACTCTTTTTTTTTTCATTTCTCCAACATTTGTACATTTGGTAACATGACTAAAATATATAGTATGATAAGGAAATAAGACCTATTGCCTTTTCCCTTCTCATCCATGTCCTTTTTGGTTCAGTTACATGGATGCAGCGCTCTTGGCTCTGCTCTCCGGGTTTGATCCCATTCCTACCATGGCTTACAGCCATACTACCCTGAACACGCTCGAACTCTTCCGATCTCACAAGCTTAGCAGGGTTGGGCCTAGTTAGTACTTGGATGGGACACCACCTGGGAATACCAGGTGTAAGGTTGGGGCGGCATTAGCTCAGGAGTTAAAGCGCTCGTCATGGGAGAGAGAGAGAGGAGCAGGTTTGATTCCTCCATGTTATATGTTGAAGTGCCCCCAATAAACAGGTAGTTGCATGGCTGAATGTGTGTGTTTAGGTAAGTGAGAAGCTCTTCAGTGACTTGTGTGAGTTGATGAATGTCTACGTGCCTCCTGTGATTGGCTAGCAATCTGCCCTGGTTGTCCACTACCAACTGCTAGATGTCAGCTGGGATGCGCTCATTACAACCCTAGCGAGGATAAGCAGTTCAGAAAGCGAACAAATGAATATGTAAAACCAATTGTGTGTCCCTTTTTCAGAGTAATAGAATAATTAATATATAAAAATAATTTTACAAAATTAAATACTGCATTTCCTGGGCTATAAACCAATATATTTTATATTTTTTGAAAAGGAAAAAAAAGGGCAAAATACTTGCTGTGATTTGTTCCCTTTTCTGCTATTCGTTTTAGAGGCTATTTGCTATTTGTATTGCACCTTATCTATTGCATGTGGACAAGATGAAGCAATTCAATCTGTGCTGCATGTTGTACGTATATCATATTTGACAATAAGGTTGAGTTGAGTGGAGTTGCGTTATAACGTACCTGATCATGAGGCGCAGAGTAAAAAATATTGTGTTCAAGAGTATTCATACATAGGACGAACAGGACAGATGTATTAAATTAAAACTACTGTACAAGCGATGTTTCCATATTATATTTTATATATATATATATATATATATATATATATATATATATATATATATATATATATATATATATATATATATATATATATATATATATATATATATATATATATATATATATACATATATATATATATATATATATATATATATATATATATATATATATATATATATATATATATATACACATATATATATATATATATATATATACCGCAGCCATATTTCCCTAGTGGGAGGTGGCTAGAGTCATTTCTGACTCTTTGGGAGATTGAAACAGAGGAGGGGATTCCCAGCCCCCTCGCTCAACCCAACTGAGGTGTTGGGAGTCATTAGGTGACCAAACCCCCCAATTCCAATGCTGAACGCCAAGCAGGGAGGCAACGGGTACCAATGTTTAAGTCTTAGGAATAAGTCGGTCGAGGCTTGAACCACAACCTACGAGTCTCGGGGCGGGCGCCATACCCCCAAGGCCACCGAGCTGGTACTCCATCTTATATACAACAACAAAAATCATACAACATACAAATTAGTAAATTGGGTTTCACTTCTAAAATCAATTGATTCATTCCAAAAAGATTACTGTATGTAGAAGCATTTTATCTTTTCCACTTTCATTTACTGTATTCATGTTTTTTTTAAATTTAGTGGATTATAAGGCGCACTTTTCAATTATTGGTTTTTTTTTTTTAGCCGTTAAAGTCCAGAAATTACAAAGTTACTTTTTTTTCTACTTTTATTTTGTATAGTATTACATTTTCTATTTCTATCTTTTTTTTTTTTTTTTAGCTTTTCACATGTTCATTTTTCCTTTGGGCCATATAAAAAAAAGGCGTCACAAAATATTTAACCATCCATACCAAGTGATACAATCTATGTATTAACATGAAAAACAGTTCATATTTATCTGTACAACATCAGTCACTCATAATCTTCACATACTCTTATTTCTCATCGCCTTGGTCAGCTTTTCCCATTTAAAAATCAGCATTTCGTGTGTGCCTTCTCTTCATTAACCCAAAGATCAATATGTCATCGGCTCAATTACGTTCAACACATCCGACATTGAGCCCCTCTTTCCTATTTGTTCTGCACCGCTTCATCCCAGGGCATTAAACCTTCCCCAGCTCCCACAGACACCCCACCCTCCCAGCTTCCAAGGGCCCACTTGTGGAAAGACCCCTGCTCGCCATTTTTATCATCAGCCTTGCAGAGCAAACAGCCTCCAGTGATGATGTGTGCCAAATCCACTGCCCTCTGGGAAGAAAAGGCTGATCCAAAATATTAGAACGGCACAAGGAATAATCCAATGGCCGACTTTCACTGGAGTTTTTTCAAGAGGTAGGTGTGTAGGAAAAATGCACCTTGTCTTGTGTTGGGTAAATATTCTGTCTTGGAAACCCTTCGACACTGCAGAACTTCCTTCGGTTCTTTACACGTATTTATTACACAATTTTTAATCCGGATTAGGCATTCCAAAACCTTATTTGTCATCCTTTCTATAAATATGCAATGGTTGAATTCAATTTGAAAGTGGTGAACATTTTTCTTGAGGAAGTTGGCGTGCAATTTGAATTTAAAACATACAGTAGAATACACAGAAGTGTGCGCAAAAATATTGTATGTCTTGAAATAACTCCAGCAGGGCTGCCAGGGCCTGTAATGCCTTCTTAGCTGGCCTGAATTATCCATCCATCCGTTCATCCATTATCCGAACCACTTATCCTCAGTAGGGTCGCGGAGGTGTTGAGCCATCCCAGCTACCTTTGGCAAGTGGGCAGGGGACACCCTGAACTGATTGCCAGCCATTCGCAGGGCACACGGACCTCTCAGTCGCTCATTCACACCTTTGGACAATTTGGAATGGCCATATGACCTGACATGCATGTTTTTGGAATGTGGGAGGAAACCGGAGTGCCTGGCAGAAACCCATGCAAGCATGGGAAGAACTCCGCAGAAAAAGGCTTGTAGCTAGGTTTGATTCCATGACCTCAGATCTGTGCTGCAGACGCGCTAACCACTCAGCCTCCATAACTGAATCATCTCATCTCATTAGCCGTATCGCTTATCCTCATTTGGGTCGCGTGGGGCTGGAGCCCATCCCAGCCATTTCCGGGCAGTGGGCAGGGGACACCCTCAACTGGTTGCCAGCCAATCGCAGGGCACACAGGGACAGACAACTCATTCGCTCATTCACACCTAGGGACAATTTGGACCGGCCAATTCACCTGAAATGCATGTTTTTGGAATGTGGGAGGAAACCGGAGTGCCTGGGGGAAACCCACGCAAGCACGGGGAGAACATACAAACTCCGCACAGCAAGTCTGGAGCTGGATTTGAACCCACGCAGGAAGTTCCCATGACATGAACTGTGCCGCCTTGCTGCCTAACTGAATCATACGGTGTTAAATATATTTTGTCCATGAATACTTATTCAAAAACTCCAAATTGTTTGCCAGCTTCCTTTCATTGCTTGTTCCCTTGTCCCATATGTGTGCTTTTATATTTAGGTGTTTACCCAATCCCATTTTAGCCATTACTTGTTGGTTTAGCCAATCAGATTTTAGCCATTACTTGTTGCCAGGCTCAACAATCTATGTGAAGACCTTCACAATCAGTTCTGAAGGCCCTGAGGCATAAAATAAGTGATGATAAATCTGTTGGTTTAGTCAATCAGATTTTGAGGTGACGATACCATGGTCTTTTAGAAGGTGTAACAAAATATCAGCTGTTTCACAAACTATGATTGGCTAAGGCGCTGAAATGGAAGTACCATAATGAAAACGGGAATAAGAAAAAATCCCTGTGCCGACTGCTTCTGTTGAACAGACTTTTTCAGCCCTATTTGAAAAAAACTCAGGAGGGGACACATTTTGGTAACTGAGTGTGATATCATTTTTTTATCTGAATTCATTTTAATTGTCCTTTCCATTGAGCTTTACCAAATATTGTATTTGTGCTTTTTTACTGACATAATTAAAATTCATAAATTCAAAAATTGCAAAATTATCTGCAAGAGGAACACGTTTTTTCATAAGTTATTTTAGATTATTTCACAAAATGAGGAAAATACATGAGTACATTAAAATGAGACCAAGATGTTACGGCACACAGGTTTTGATATCTGATGTTCAAAAAAAAAAACAACTCAGAAATAACGTTTGCTAAGGATTTTTACAGTTGTTTAAAATCCTTTACTAATTATAAATATAGCTTTTTGGTTTGCTAGACTGACACGCCATTGCAGAGTACAAAAATAGGTTAATTAAAGTTAAATCTTTAATGTATTCTATGTATTTCAAAGATTTTAAATGATCTTTTAGGTTTAAAAAAAATTGAACCATATTTCCAAAACTTCAGTTGTTGACAGAAATATGTACTATTAAGCAACCTTAATCTGGAACTGAGAGGTCATGTGTCTGCAGCAATTAACAACCTATTTCCAACTTTCGCGATTATCTCCAATGCACTCATGTTTTGCACGACATTTTTTTTAATTAAAGGTCGTGCGTCACATTTTTGGAGGCAGACGTGGCTGCAGACGAGTCTGGCCTCCCTGTGACCCTTCGCGGTGGCCCCTCTGCCCGTCTGTATGCTCAGCTGCTTGTCACAAAGCCTCTTGACAGCTTTGTCTTTATTTAGTTCCGTCACTTAGCAAGTCTGCGCTCTGAGGGGCTTGCAATGTGGGCTTATTTCCTCATACAGTGCGGCCCCCTTGAGAGACAAAAGACTGTCACTGGACTTTGTGTCTTCATCAACTCAGCGTGCCGTCCGCTGGTGTTTCGGGGTGTCGGTTCCTCTGCCGTGATGCTGATACCGAGGTCTTCGTATTTTGCATTTACATTTTCTTAAAGGGACAGTGTACTTTACAGTGGTACGTACCTCCTTATACGAGCACCCCTGACCACGAGAATTCTGGTATATGAGTTTTAATTGTAAAAAACATCGTGCTCGCTATACGGTGAAAAATACAGGCCACGACAGTCCCAGAGGCTATCAATAGGGACCGCTGGAGACCTGTCACCGCTCGTGACCGCTTACTGCTCTTGACTGCTTCCTGCCAGCATCTGCTTGTTCAGTTTGCGCATGCAAACTACTACAGGCAAAACATTTTTTTTTTTAAATGCTGTCAATTTGTTGCATCTGTTCTTTAATTTAAAATGTACGGTGTTTACATGTCATCAATCTTATTCTCAATGTTATACTTTAACCTCATCCAATTGCTCCCCTTATTAATGATAACAAATCCTCCTTATTAAGTGATCACAAACCTTAGGGCCCGGTCACACAGCCGTTTGCGTCTGTATCGCGGGTAAAATTTTGCGTTTTTTTCTTGCCCGTGGTAGCCCGCGATGGAAAATGCGCAAAATTGGCCAACCCGCTGTTCATCGGTGGTATGCCCGCAAAACAGACGCTGGCGACTGTTCCGCTTCCTCATCGCGTCATTTCCGCGTCATTTTCTCGTGTGGACCACAGGTATAAAAGCTCCCGAGCCGGTGTTGTGCCCAAATTCCGACTCCTACGCAAACGTGAAAGGCTGTGTACCCGTGCTCTAAAGTATTGAGCAGCGCAAAACTTTTTCGCGCTGCCACCCGCGCGTGAATTTCCGACCGCGTGTTAAGCACTGCTGTAACTCGTCTGTATGGCGATCTCAAAGCGTCCAATAGCGTCCGCCTCACAGGCAGAAATTTTTGGCTGTGATTCAGCCGCAAACGGCTGTGTGACCGGGCCCTTACAAACACAACTCCGCACCTACTCACAGCAAGACAGACTATGTAGAATACAGCGACACTATCAGAAACAATGACGCTGTTGTCAGCTAAAAGTGACTGAAAATATTTGGATTAGAGCCAAAATGGACAAAATTAGATCGGCCTTTTTTGGTAGGTTTTCCTGTACAATCTAAAAATCACTTAACCATCAAGTTTAACTACACGATGAGAATCTCGCAAGGGTAACAATATCTTGGAAAAAGTAGGGAAGCGCGTCGTGTGAGTGGTTAGTTCGCCCGCCGCACAGTTCTGAGGTCATGGGATCAAATCCAGCTATCAGCCTTCCTTTGCTGAGTTTTTATGTTCTCCCGCTTTCGTGGGTTTCCTCCGGGCACCCCAGGTTTCCTCCCACACCCCAAAAACATGCATGTCATTAGATGTGAATGAGCAGGTGACTGGCTGGCAACCATTTTAGGGTGTCCCCTGTCCACTGCCCGAAGATAGCTAGGATAGGCTCCAGCACCTCCACGACCCCCTGAAGATAAGCGGTGCAAATGATGGATGGGTGGATGGATGGATGGATGGATGGATGGAAAAAGTTTTTACAAAACTTACTATTAAGTAATTGGATCATTGTATACTTAATTTGTACTTAGAACAACATGTAGGGTTCTATTACTCGAGGTTAGGCTAAATCCCCGTTCCCCTTGCAAGTTCAAAATCCATTTATGTCTTCTTTCCTTATTTTAAGTGTCAACTAAACTTTAAACTTATTACCTACCTTCAAACGTTCGCTGAATTGGCAGGTACTGTATTTGTCATTTACCCTGCTAAAAGTACAAATAGTTTGCTGAAAAACCAGCTTTGGAGTTTTTAGATGCCAACATTTATATCCTCGTTCTCTTCATGTTCCAGTAACCAAATACTCAGCTTCTGTGTCATTAAAATTATTTTTTTTCTAATGAAAAAAGTATTTTCCTCTCCGTTTCCAATTAAACTATCAATTAGCTGCTTGAGCGCAGACATCACGTTACTGTTTGACTCTAATAGAAGCAACGGGCCAGACCACGCTTTCAGTACCTGAGACAGATTGGAAACTTTTGTTGTTCTACTTCGCTCATCACCTTCGCCGTGTCGGCGGTGTCAGATGAGAAGATTGATTGCTCGGCACATTCATTATGACAGCAGCGGCGTGACGCGAATACGAATAACACACATTGACATGAAATGCACCGGCAGGCGGCGGATTGAAGAAAGAAAATAAAACCTTTATTGCATAGTTCTATTGATTTTCATCAACATGAAAGGATTTTTGTTTAACTTTCTGACATCTTGAGAAAAAGCAGCAAACTCTGCTATCTCCAAACTCTGGCTATTATCAGATATGATCGACATCTCACCCATCTCTGAACAATTACCTTCATCAAGCTGAAATATGTAGTTTTCGTTGTTTCATAGTACCGAAACGTCACTGGGATGAGGCTAGATGATTTCACCATAGAAAACTCAAATGATGAATGTTAGTTTAAGGAAGATTGTAGGCAGTAGAAATTGAAGTGAGGGGAAAATGTGGCTTCAAGCTAAAATGTTACCAATGCTAAAACACATTTAGGTTTTAGGAACTATTATTACAGCCGCTACTGGTAAACATTTTCTGGAACATACGGTGGAAAATAAACGGAAATGCTGCTTCAGGTTCATTTTCTTGGAAATGAAATTGAACTTGTTTAGTGTCTACCATGAAATCAAGGTTAGTATCGTTTTATGAAATTCTATCACTTTAAATAGTAAAATGCCTTATTGAATGATCAAATCATTCAAGTTCCTGCCCATATGCAACACTCTCAAAAAATCCCTCTATGCCTCATTGCTTATTAGTTAGACTTTGAATTTATTCCAACTTTGTTTTTGGTTTTTTTGTGGACTGTGTTTTTATTACTCACTTTTCTACCCCCTTCCTCGACAGAGTGGTTTTTGTTGCTTCCTTTATCCATGTTAAAAACTGTCAACCTGACGCGTGTGTCCACATTTAAATCCTCTCCTCCCAAACACAACAGATTAAACAGACCACCAAAAGAGCCAGCGGGAAGATTCCATGTCTTTCATCCTTGTCTGGGCGGCGAGAAGGGCCCTCGGCCATTTTAGGTTCACTGCCCCAGCTGCAAGGAGAACCCCCCGACAGCTTCGGCTTCCCTGTCCCGGCTGCAAAGAAAGCCCTCGGCCGCTTTAAATTTTTTGTAAGTCAGGCATCGGCCTTAGAGAGATGGGTCAGGATCTGGCACGACACCTTCCCCCAAAGGGCATCAACTTGTTCTGGAGCAAGACATAGCTGTGCCTGATCTATCCACATGTGGTTGTGATTGTCCTGACCCTTGATAAGGACTGGTTGGACAACATACTGGTTAGGGTCATTATCACTATGTGCCTTCGTTTCCCAGTCACACCATGGTTACCACTAGTACGTGAGGTTTGTTTTTTGTCTTTAGTTTGGACAGTTTTGTTGTCGTCTCTGTTAGTTTGTTAGTTTGTATTTGTATTGTGTGTTTTGTTTTTGAATGTCATCCTTTTTTGAGCACCTCACCCTCTGCTCATGCTTCCCTGCATTTGGGTTCACCAAAAGGCGTCACACAATATTTAACTTTCAACTTTTTAATGACACCTGAAACAATGAATCCCACTTTTAAACCAGTGGATTTGAATCTGGTGCAGCCCGTACAAATACATAATTAAGATTGATTCTCAAATTCGTACATGCGGCTTTTTGAATGCTTTTTACTCTGTAGTAGTACCTAATGTTTCATGAAGTTTTACGTACTGAAAACCTGTAGTTTGTGTTTGAATTTGACAGCGATTGAATTATATTAATTTTAAAGTTAAGCAATGAAGTGGCGACATAGGCAAGCTATACACAATCATCATGTAACCTAACATTTGCAAAAAGGCTGAGCGGCTCAACAGTGCACTCACTTTGGAAGCAGCCCGGCCCTTGCATTAACCCCCCAGCTCTTCTGCTACTGGCAAACACAATTAAACTCGTGGGTTGAAACACTACGAATGATGCACGTAACCAGGAGTCTGATTTGTCTTTCCTCTCACATAATGCTACAATTTATCACCCAGCACTTCCACCCAAATCACCAACACTCACCATCACATGACACATTTTGTGGTCTTTGGCAGTGGTTGTGTGATGCAGAGGGGTCACGCTCAATTTCAAACACATTTCGCGTTCAATAAACATTTCAGTGATTTATGAATGTGTAATTGTGTCCCCAATATCTGTTGGTTGACGAAAACAAACTGTGTTGAACATCCTTAGAGCCAAAGTTTCGTGGTCAGTTAGCGAACGCCAAATTATCCAAACATATATTTATCACTTAGGATACAGTGTAATTCAAAAAATGTAATATTGAGTATTCAATCAATTGAACAAGAAACACATTTGTAAATGACTTGTCAATGATTTGTAAATACATAGAAAGTGTGGTATGGGTTCGAGACAATCCAAAAATAGTAAACATTAAAGACCAAGAGCTATAAAAGCATTAATATTTTCACATTTTGAGTGTTTCTTTTCATATCATGGAACCATGTAAAATAACCTGGAACGCCACTTTCTTTAAAGCAGAGCCATATAAATGCTACGAACTTGGATTACACACTCAACGACTCACTCAGTGGTTCGCTCAGCGCCAGCATATTTGGACCATGCATAGCGGAGTGGGCCAAGATCACCCATCTTACTCACAGGTCCTCGCAAATAAAATGTGAAATTTTGGGATTGCTTCAGGCTCGGTCGCTTAAATCACGTAAATTGGTTGGGATCGATCTAGTTCAGGCTTTAACACCCCCAGGCCCTGGTCGGGCTAAATGTTTTAGGCCTGATCTTATTTCTAGTCAGTACTATGTATTAAAAAAATTCTAATCATTTCTAAATTCTACTGTGAAAAGATCCATATTTGGAAACACGTTTGTCAAGTAAAATCATTTATTCAGCAACCCCAAATATGTCGATAGTCTAAAAAATGTCACTTTCATTTCAATACACTAAATTGTAGCACATTTTTCACCAAAAAAACAGCGATAAGTGAAAATCCGCCAGGTAGCAGCGCACCTTCAAAAAAAAAAAAAAAAAAAAAAAACCTTTTCTTTTTTAAATTATTAATTTTTAGACCTTCAAAAAAATAAATAAATAAATAAATAATTGTATTATTATTTTTTAGACCCGGTTAATGGGGACCAAAACCACCCGCTACAAGTGAAAATCTGCGAAGTAGCGACGCCCCTTCAAAAAAGAAATCTCATCTCATCTCATTATCTGCACCGCTTATCCTTATCAGGGTCGCGGGGGGGCTGGAGCCCATCCCAGCCATCTCTGGGCAGTGGGCAGGGGACACCACGAACTGGTTGCCAGCCAATCGCAGCTGCAAATCACATTAGTTCTCGCAGCCAGCTGCGTTCTTTATCGACGCACGTGCCGAGTGATCCACCGCTAAGAGTCGTACAGCTGGGCGATTTTACGTCCGCCCGGGACGATCGGAGACAAATTCACGACAGGGTTTTTACCGCGGGTGCCGTTCGGTCGCTCCCGCGAGCGAGCCCCTAACCTGCAGCGTGGGTACTTTCGGGCGCGATACGCACGACACCGACACAGTTAAGGGGGTCCCGCGCACGTCCGCAGCCTTTCGTCCGCCGCCTTTCGCCCGAGGACGGCCGCCTGTCGTCGCGCCGCGCTACTGGGGTCGTCAGACGAGCGGGCTCCCCCCGCTTATGGGGGAAGCCTGATCACGCCCGCCGCCTTTTCTCGTGTCGCGCCGTGTGACGCCGCGTCGGCCGAACTCGCTCCGTCGTGACTTTTTAAACCATTACAGACGGCGAAGCACTGAAGCCGCGAACGTCGAACCGCGAAGTAGCGAGGTCCCACTGTATTCTTGTATTTAACTACCGGTACTTCAAGTATTATTCATTTGATAAACCTGCTAGACAGTAAGCAAATAATCACAAAAAAAGACAAATTTTTCAAAGTATTGATTCATTTAGATTTAACCGATCTTCTGAAAATGTATTTTACATAATAAACGTACAACTGTTTTGAGCCAAAACTGTGATATAAAATCTGATTTAAAGCATAAAGTCTTAAAATCATTTATGTATTTTATATTTAGCAATTAATTTCATGTGTGGTCTGTGGTTTTTAGCATGGTTTTCCAATTATTTTATAGGGGTTTTGTAACAATTACTATTCTTTTGTTGTACTTTGTATTGTAATGGACATTGAATTATTAAGCACACCAAGGAATAGCATAGTTTTCTAGAAAAAAACAATATTGGTTTGAATAATAAGCAAATATCCATTAGCTATCTGTCATGTCCTGCGCGGTTGTCATGGCGCCCAGCTGGCCCCGGGCCTTGACACCGGCTGAGACGCATTGGACTGATTGCTCTTGGAGTACTTAAGCGTGCCTTTTGGAACTGCCCGCTGCCAGATCATTGTTTAACCCTCGTTGAAACCCTGTTCATGCCTGTTTGATCTGAGTAATGCCTAGTTTGTAATTTTGCCTGCCTTTGAGCCTGCTTTGTTTTGTTTTTGGTCCGTTTGTGTGTTGGACAACTTTTCTTTCTCAATTAAAGTGACGGATCGTCTACGCTAATGAGTTCCAACTTCCTGATTCCCGGTCCGTTTCGTGACACTATCATACAAACATGCATTTCTTTAAATACGGTCAAGAAAGCAACCCTCAAGAGGCAGACTAAGAGAAGTAAAGATAAATTGTGCTGGCACTTTGAGTTTCTGTCTTTGTATTCTTCCTTGTGCTATATAGCACTAATTTTTCAGATACACCAGCCAATACATTGATGTTTAGTGGTCAAATAGTACGCCATTTCCCATTAAGTAAAATCATCAGTAGGGAAACGCTGATCACTGTCACTTTTTTGCAATGATAATGTAAGACAACAGAATTAGGTTAGCACTGCTATAATTGTTTGAGAAGGATGATTACATAAAGAACCGAGGAAGTCTGAAAATAAAATTACTTCAGGGATTGTGGGAAAATGTTACAAAATACATCAACTCAACAAAGTGGAGCTTGAGTGTTTGTGTTCCAACTTAAAAGCAGTCTGAGTATTTTGATATACAATGACCTATATCTGGTCATTTAATGATTTACTCGAAGTGCACTGGGGAAATGAAATGAAATGTGAAATGATCTGCATTTCTATAGCGCTTTTCAAGTCAATGACTTCCCAAAGCGCTTTACATTGTGCTTCACATTTCCCAATAGCTGCCGTGATCTGTGCAGCCATGTAAGGCGCTAACCTGCTTATTGGGGGTAATTGGGGGTTCAATGTCTTACCCAAGGACACTTCGACATGTAACACGGACAAGCCGGGATTCGAACTGGGATCCCTTAATCCTAAAACGATCGCTCTACCTCCTGAGCTACTGCCTCCCCCGAAAAAGAAGAAGAAGAATTTACTTTTATTGTCATTCTTTGTAGAAGTGGAACCTGTTAATTCTCCAAACTCATCCTTAAAAAAACAAGTGTATTCAAATATAGAATGTATAAAATTTACATACATCCATTATCTGCACCAATTATCCTCAGTAGGGTCCCTGGGGTGCTGGAGCCTATCCCAGCTATCCCCGGGCAGTGGGCAGGGGACACCCTGAACTGGTTGCCAGCCAGTGGCAGGGCACACGGAGACAGACAACTCACTCGCTCATTCACACCTAAGGAAAAGAAGAACCAGCCAATTAACCTGACATGAATGTTTTTGAAATGTGGGAAGAAACCGGAGTGCCCGAAGGAAATCCATGCAAGCAAGGGGAGAACACAAAAACTCCACACACACAAAAGATTCGATCCCATGACCTCAGAACTGTGCCGCGGACAAACTAACCACTCAGCCGCTGTGCCTCTGAATATATATATATATATATATATATATATATATATATATATATATATATATATATATATATATATATATATATATATATATATCAGTCATATGCAAAGGTTTGGGCACCCCTGATCATTTTGAAGATTTTCCTTTATAAATCATTGGTTGTTCAAATCAGCAATTTCAGTTAAATATGTCAAATAGCAGACAAACACAGTGACATCTGAGAAGTGAAATGAGGTTTATTGGATTTATAGAAAATGTGCAATAATTGCTTCAACAAAAGTAGGCAGGTGATAAATTTGGGCACCCCAACAGAAAAATTACATCAATATTTAGTAGATCCTCATTTTGCAGAAATAACAGCCTCTAAACGTTTCCTATAGCTTTCAATAAGGGTCTGGATTCTGGTTGAAGGTATTTTTGACCATCCTTCTTTACAAAACATCTCCACTTCAGTCAGGTTTGATGGTTTCTGAGCATGGACAGCCCACTTTAAGTCACACTACAGATAATATAATAATATTCAAGTCTGGGCACTGAGATGGCCATTCCAGAACATCGCACTTGTTCTTCTGCATGAAAGCCTTTGTAGAATTTGAGCAGTGTATTGGGTTGTTGTCTTGTTCAGGTATCTAGACCCGGCGCAACTTCAGCTTTGTCACTGATTCTAGAACATTGTTCGCAAGAATCTGCTTATACTGACTGGAATCCATGTGACCTTCAACTTAACAAGATTGCCAGTACCTGCACTGGCCACATAGCCCCGCAGCATGATGGAACCACCACCAAATTTTACTGTGGGTAGCAAGTGTTTGTCTTGGAATGCTGTGTCCTTCTTCCACCATGCTATGCTCATTGTTATGTCCATAGAACTGAATTTTAGTTTCATCAGTCCACAGCACCTCATTCCAAAATGAAGCTGGCTTGTCTTAATGTGCTTTAGCATACCTCAAGCGACTCTGTTTGTGACATCTGCACAGAAAAGGACCTTGCTGCATTACTCTCCCATACAGCATCTCCTTGCGCAAAGTGTGCTGAATAGTTGAACGATGCGCAGTGACACCATCTGCAGCAAGATCATGTTGTAGGTCTTCCGAGCTGGTCTGTGGGTTGAGTTTGATTGTTTTCACCATCCTTCGCTTATGCTTATCTGAGATTTTTCTTGGCCTGACACTCCAGGCCTTCACTAGAACTGTGCCTGCTGCCTTCCATTTCCTCCAAATCTTCCTCACAATTGACAGCTGAACTCTCTGAGCTAACCTTTTCTATCCTTCCCCTAAACCATGATGTTGAACAATCTTTGTTTTCAGGTCATTTGTTCTGAGGCTACCATGTTGTCACTCTTCAGAGAAGATGCAAAGAGGAAAACAACGTGCAACTGGCCGCCTTAAATACCCTTTCTCGTGATTGGCTTCACCTGTGTATGTAGGTCAAGGGTCAATGAGCTTACCAAAAAAATTTTGTGTTCCAATAATTAGTGCTAAAGGTATTCAAATCAATAAAACAACAAGGGTGCCCAAATGTATGCACCTGCCTACTTTTGTTTAAGTAATTACTGCACACTTTCTGTAAATCCTATGAACTTTATTTCACTTCTCAAATATCACTGTGTTTGTCTGCTATATGATATAATTAACTGTAATTGCTGATCCGAACAACCAAAATGATCAGACCTTTGCATACGACTGTATATTTTTATAGATATATTCATATATATATTTTTTTAATATATCTATCTATCTATCTATGTACAGGACTGTCTCAGAAAATTAGAATATTGTGATAAAGTTCTTTATTTTCTGTAATGCAATTAAAAAAACAAAAATGTCATACATTCTGGATTCATTACACATCAACTGAACTATTTCAAGCCTTTTATTAGATAGATAGATAGATAGATAGATAGATAGATACTTTATTCATCCCCGAAGGGAAATTCACATTTCCAGCAGCATCCCTGAGCTGAGAACAGTACAATAATAAAGCCAAAAGAATACAATATACAAATACCCAGTGTGACGTGCAAATGCCCACTGTAGCGTGTTATATAGAGTAACTAAATAGTGCTACACAGAATACATATTGCAGTAAGATTCGGTAATATCCAATGTAGGTGGTGTGGTTTAATGTGGGCCTTTACTCTGCCGGGTGGAGTTAAAGAGCCTCATGGCATGAGGAAGAAAAGATCTCTTCAGTCTGTCCGTAGTACAAGACAGTGACAGCAGTCTGTCGCTGAAACTGCTCTTCTGTCTGGAGATAATGCTGTGTAGTGGATGCGATGGATTGTCCATGATTGACCTCAGCTTTTTCAGTGCTCGTCTCTCAGCTACTGTTGTTAGGCTGTCCAGCTCTTTGCCCACAACAGAGCTCGCTTTCCTAGCCAGTTTATTGAGACGAGAGAAATCCTTCTTCTTGACGCTGCCTCCCCAACACGCTGCCGCATAGAAAAGGGCGCTTGCCACTACTGTCTCATAGAATATTTTCAGGAGCTTTTTGCAGATGTTGAAGGAGGCCAGCCTTCTGAGGAAGTAAAGTCGGCTTTGCCCTTTCCTACATAGAGCTTCTGTGTTGGCAGTCCAGTCCAGTTTGTTGTCCAGCTGCACACCCAGGTATTTGTAGGTCTGGACAAATTCTACACATTCTCCCTTGATGGTTACAGGAACCGGGTGAGTTCTGGTTCTCCTGAAGTCCACCACCATCTCTCTGGTCTTGGTGGTGTTTAGGTGCAGGTGGTTTGCGTCGCTCCATCGGACAAAGTCCTGAATCAATTTCCTGTACTCCTCCTCCTGCCCGTTTCTGATACATCCCACGATCGCAGTGTCGTCGGCAAACTTTTGCACATGGCAGGACTCAGAGTTGTACTTAAAGTCCGATGTATATAGAGTGAATAGGAACGGAGAGAGAACGGTCCCCTGCGGAGATCCTGTGCTGCTAACCACAGTGTCCGATGTACAGCCCCCCTGTTTCACATACTGGGGTCAGCCTGTCAGGTAGTCAGTAATCCATTCTACAAGGTGTGAGCTAACTCCCATCTCTGTCAGTTTCCTACTCAGTAGCAGAGGCTGTATGGTATTGAAGGCACTGGAGAAGTCCAAAAATGTAATCCTCACAGCCCCCTTCGCCCTATCCAGGTGAGAGAGGGATCGGTGTAACATGTATACTATAGCATCCTCCACTCCCACCTTCTCCTGGTAAGCAAATTGCAGTGGGTCGATGGCGTGACGGACCTGTAGCCTCAGGTGGTGCAGCAGCAGCCGCTCCATGGTCTTCATCACATGTGATGTCAGGGCGACCGGCCTGAAGTCGTTGAGTTCCTCAGGTCTTGATTTCTTTGGGACTGGGATGATGCAGGATATTTTCCACAGCTGAGGGACCCTCCCCTGTTCAAGGCTCAGGTTGAAGATGCGCTGTAGAGGGTCTCCCAGCTCAGACGCACAGGCTTTCAGCAGTCGGGGGGATACTCCATCCGGACCAGCTGCCTTGCTGGTTCGTAGCCTTCTCAGCTCTCCACACACCTGGGCTGAAGTTATTTTTAGTGGGGGGATGTCTTCCATGCTAGTGTCCAGAGGGGGAGGGGGAAGGACAGCTGCATTACTCAGGGGTGAGGATGAGGCGGAGTGGTCAAACCTGTTGAAAAAGTTGTTCAACTGGTTGACTCGCCCCACATCTATATCCACATCCACACCCTGCTTGGTGCTGCAGCCAGTAATTGTTTTCATCCCTTCCCACACCTCCTTCATGTTGTTGTTCTGCAGCTTTTTCTCCAACTTCCTCCTGTACTGCTCCTTTCCTTTCCGGAGCTGGACTTTGAGCTCCTTCTGTACTCGTTTTAGCTCCTGATGATCACCATTTTTAAAGGCCCTCTTCTTTTGGTTCAGAAGGCACTTGATGTCGCTCGTGATCCAGGGCTTGTTGTTGGCATAGCAGCGTACAGTCTTTATAGGAACAACATTGTCCATGCAGAACTTAATGTAGTCAGTAGTGCAGTTTGCCATCTCCTCAATGTCCCCACTGCTGGACCCTAGCAGGACATCCCAGTCCGTACATCCAAAGCAGTCTCTCAGAGCCTGCTCTGCCTCGGTGGACCATTTTCTAAACGAGCGTGTGGTTGTTGGTAGCCTCCTCACTTTTGATTTGTACTGTGGTTTAAGCAGAATGAGGTTGTGGTCTCCTTTTCCAAGGGCAGGCAGTGGTTTAGCGCTGTATGCATTTTTTATATTCGCATACAGAAGGTCAATAGTCCTATTTCCCCTGGTCTTGCAGTTCACATACTGGACGAAAGAGGGCAGTGTCTTATCAAGAGTCACGTGGTTGAAGTCCCCAGAGATTAACATTGCAGCCTCCGGGTGTTGTGTCTGAAGTTTTGCCACCGCGGAGTGGATGACGTCACACGCTACTTCCGCATCAGCGCGCGGTGGGATGTAAACAATGACAGCAATGGCGTGTCCGAACTCTCTGGGCATGTAATAGGGACGAAGACTTACAGCCAAAAGTTCGACATCCCGGCAGCAGATAGAAATCTTTGTTTTTACATGCCCGGGGTTACACCACCTCGTGTTCACGTAGATAGCCAGTCCCCCTCCTTTGCGCTTCCCACTGACTTTTGTCAGCCCGAACAGCGCAGAAGCCGTTTAGCGCGATGTTAGCGGCTGTGATTTTTGGACTGTGGACTGTATAGGCTGTGGTTGTTGAACTGAATACTTTATGCTCTAAGGCTTTGATGCTAGGTCCTTAGCTTGGCCTTGATGCTAGGTCCTTAGCTTGGCCATGATCTTTGATTTTTGCATTCCGGAGATGGAATAAGAGCTTGCTCTGTCCACTCCACGCATCGGCCCGGTATTGCAGTACCTCCGGGAACGGTGCATACGCAATGATCGCAGCAAGGCTTTAGGGCTAGGACCTTAGCTTGGCCTTTTGGCTGAGAGTAAGTGTCCCGGCTCCTAGGTTTTGTAGCGTATTATGAACTGACCGATAACGGATAATGGATAATGAATAACGAAGATAGAACAATAACCCTTAAAAACCCCCGTGATGCTAGGCGTAAGCCACGTTTCCGTAAAACAAAGCAAGCTGCACTCCCTGTATGCTTTGATGTCTTTCACAAGCACAGCCAGTTCGTCGATCTTATTCGGTAGGGAGTTGACATTCCCCATGATTATGGACGGTACCGTGGGCTTATATCGCCACTTCGCCGCTAGCCGCTTAGCCTTTACCTTAGCACCGGCTCTGCAACCCCGGTAGGGTCGCCTCACCTCGTTAGGTAAAAGGGGGACCGTGCCGGCTCGAGAGTTCTTCAGGTCGAGGAGTAGGTTTCTTGAATATACGTATTTTTGCGAGTTGAAACCCATATCCATAGGATAGAAAGTAATCCAAGTGTTGCAAGGCACTGATAAAGTAAGCAAAAATAAATAAATAAATAAGTAAATCACAAAAGTAGCGAAAATAACACGGGAGCTGCTGGAGTGGCTGCCATTCGTGACGGCGCCGGAAGTATTATTTTATTATTTGAATATTGCTGATTTTGGCTTACAGCTGAAAAAAAACTCAAAAATCCTATCTCAAAATATTAGAATACTTCCTCAGACCAAGTAAAAAAACAATTTTATAACAGCAAAACTAAATCAAACATTTGAAAATGTCCATTGATGCACTCAAAACTTGGTTGGGAATCCTTTTGCACGGATTACTGCATCAATCCGGCGTGGCATGGAGGCAATCAGCCTGTGGCATTGCTGAGGTGTTATTGATGCCCAGGATGCTTCGATAGCGGCCTTCAGCTCATTTGCATTTGTAGGTCTGGTGTCTTTCATCTTCTTCTTAACTATACCCCACAAATTCTCGATGGGGTTCAGGTCAGGGGAATTAGCAGGCCAATCAAGGACAGTGATGCCATGGTCAGTGCACCAGTTACTGGTGGTTTTGGCACTGTGGGCAGGTGCCAGATCATGCTGGAAAATGAAATCCTCATCTCCATAGAGCTTTTCAGCAGATGGAAGCATGTAGTGCTCTAAAATCTCTTGGTACACAGTTGCATTTACTCTGGACTTGATGAACCACAGTGGACCAACACCAGCAGCTGACATGGCTCCCCAAACCATTACTGACTGTGGGAACTTCACACTGGATTTCAAGCAACTTGGATTTTGCTCCTCTCCAGCCTTTCTCCAGACTCTGGCGCCTTGACTTCCAAATGAAATGCAAAACTTGCTTTCGTCTGAAAAGAGGACTTTGGACCACACTGCAACTGTCCAGTGCTTCTTCTCCATAGCCCAAGTCAGACGCTTCGTCCGTTGTCTTGAGTTCAGAAGTGGCTTGACCATGGGAATACGGCTATTGTAGCCCATTTCCCGGACACGTCTGTGAACTGTGGCTTTTGATACCTGGACTCCAGCTTCAGCCCACTGGCTTTGAAGCTCCCCCAAATTCTGGAAGCGGCTCTTCTTCACACTCTTGTTAAGGCTGCGGTCATCTCTCTTGGTTGTGCAGCGTTTCCGGCCACATTTTTCCCTTCCAACAGACTTTTTGTGGATATGCTTTGAAACTGCACTCTGTGAACAGCCTGCTCTTTGAGAAATTTCTTTTTGTGTCTTACCCTCCTGATGGAGGGTATCAATGATGGTCCTCTGGACAGCAGTCAGATCAGCAGTCTTCCCCATACTTGTGATTTAGTTTACTGAACCAAGCTGAGTGTTTTTAAGGCTCAGGAAACCCTCGCAAGGTGTTTCGAGTTAATTAGATGATTCAGGTGATTAGTTGAATAGCCTACTTGTATACTTTTTCATGATATTCTAATATTTTGAGATAGGATTTTTGAGTTTTCTTAAGCTGTAAGCCAAATTCAGCAATATTAAAATAATAAATGGCTTGAAATAGTTCAGTTGATGTGTAATGAATCCAGAATGTATGACATTTTTGTTTTTTTATTGCATTACAGAAAATAAAGAACTTTATCACAATATTCTAAGTTTCCGAGACAGTCCTGTATATATATATATATATATATATATATATATATATATATATATATATATATATATATATATATATATATATATATATATATATATATATATATATATATATATATATATATATATATATATATATATTTATTTATTTTTTTATTTTATTATTTTATTTGTTTTAATTGTTATTACTATTTTTTTTAAGTGCGCCTTTCAAGCCCGTGCGGCCTATATACTGCAGAATACTGAGGGATATGATTAGAAATACATACAGTACTTTTGGGTTTGCGCTGCTACACAAGGTTTTACAGTATACTCCCGTATTTGAGCAATGATTGTTCAATACACTATCGTCGCTGGCCCATACTGCAATTCATTGTAGGGGAACGGGATTTGCACCCAGGTCCTGGTAGTGAGAGCGCCAGATCTATACTACTAGACCACCAGTGGTACATATGACCTACGAAAAGGCAATATGGTTTATCTCGTTATCACTGATGACCTGATTTTCTTGCAGAAACAGTTTTGTATAGTGCATTTTGTTCTGCATTCTGTATCTCTACTTCCTCACTTGTGCATCAATAACAAGGCGAAAGACAGATACAAAAAAGCTCTTTTACACATGCATACATCTTAAACTGCATTTTAAGTTATAATTGTATTAAGAGCACAAGGTTATACACAAATAAACACAGTGGCTCTTAGTGAGGACTCATTTTAATGTGCCTTCATGAAAAATATCTTACAAGGTACTATGTTTAGGGGGTGCAACCTATAATCCAGTGTAACTTATGGTTTGTAAAATATGGTATATATGATTTTTGAAAGAAAGGAAAAATCACATGTTATGAAATCACGATTACCGTATTTTCCGCACTATAAGGCGCACCTAAAAGTCTTGTTTTTTTTTTCAAAAGCTGACCATGCGCCTTATAACACAGTGCGCCTTATATATGGCTCAATATTAAATTCGCAAGGTCTCGCAACTACGAGAAACAGCCGCCGACTCCATTTTTCGCGCTGTGCATACTGGGAAATATTAAACGATTGGTAGTTGCCGGGGCTCGTGTTGTATTTGTTTACTAAGTGGCAAAATGGCTACCCCATTAAACTGCTTAATTCATATACAACAAATACAGTATTTGTCTGAATCCAGGGTTATGACTGGTGAAGATGTAAAGCACAATTTACCTTAAACAAACGCAGAATTATTCAGAATGTCACGTTTGACAGAGAGAGAGAGAGCGAGAGAGAGAGGGAGAGAGAGAGAGCGAGATTCTCTTTCATACGTGCATTTGTATAAGAAAATGGCTCCTGTTAAGAGACACGCGTACAACGCCGAGTTTAAACTCAAAGCGATCAGTCACGCAGCACAACACGGCAATAGAGCGGCAGCGAGAGAGTTAAACTTAAATGAATCGATGGTACGGAAGTGGAGAAAGGATGAAGATAAGCTCCGCCAAGTAAGGAAAACTCAACAAAGTTTCCGTGGCAATAAAGCAAGATGGCCAGAGTTAGAGGAGACACTTGAACAGTGGGTTGTTCAACAAAGAGCGGCAAGCAGAAGTGTCAGTACGATAACTATACGTATGAAGGCAACAGCGCTGGCACAAAAACACCGGACGTGTTGGATGGCCCATTCACTGAGATATGGTCAATTCGAACACAGCAGAAGAAGAATTCGAGGGATTCGTCGATGAGGAGCTTATAGAGTGATCTTTGTTTTTCTTTTGTGTGTTTACGTTTTACATTTTACAGTTATTATGTTATTGCTTTGCACTCGTTGTTTTTGCACATTACGAGTGTCACTTTATTGCGATTGCACTAACGTTTCATTTAAAATAACAGTATCAGACGTTTTTTTTCTTTGCGTGTTGACTAAATGGACAAAAAATAAAATGATATGTTGATGTTGTTCAAAGATGTGTCACGAAAATGCTTTACCTCAGAGAAAATAATAAAACGGCTGTTTATTTATTTTGGGAGTGAATGGAGTTGTGGAAAGCTTGTTTGTTAATAAAGTTTGACCTTTTTGAATTTTTTGTTGACATTCCCTTGAGCGTGGCAACATCTAGAGGTTGCATAACGTAACTACATTCTCTACTGTAGTCAAGTCGTCACATTTATTTACCGTAAATAGCCCTTAATCCCAAAAATGTCTCGAAGGACTGCACAGGATTACAATTACAAAATTGCACAATTACCTGATCTTAAACCAGCATGCACTTATAGCGCCTTATAATGGGGTGCGTCTTATGTATGGCATAAGTTTTAAAATATATCATTCATTGAAGGTGCGCCTTATAACATGGTGCGCCATATAGTGCGGAAAATACGGTAATAGTATAATGTTTTCAATCATTTATTATTTATTTGTTGCCCTAATACTCAGCAGTACAAACCAGTAAGATTTATTTTTTTCACAGCAGAATCTGTTTTTGTATGCTGTGCATTGGTATGTCTTTCATAGCATTGAGTAGATAAAGCCATGTTTTTGGTGCTATTTCCGCCAAAAACAGACTACTCATAATCTGATTTGCGAGTCTCTTTCCACAGATGGGGGACGTGGATGACAAATACATCCCTGGGAGGCCTTGGCAACATATTACTAAAATGTCACCTTGAAAACAGCTCTCAGTAACTTCTTCTCACAGTGGACAAGACCATACTTCATTCTACCATAATGCATTTCTTAACCAAGGGAGCAACTCAGAATAAATTGTATAAAAAGTGATAAACTCAAGTTACGTTCCCCTCGAAATGGTAATCATTTTTTCTGTTGCTGGGCTGATAAATAGACTGCAGCTTAGAAGACACAAAAATATAGACAAACACAGGCATGTGCAAAGAGACAGCATTACAAACAGACACACAATTTTAAGTATTGATGCATCACAGCAACATAGCCTGTGGTATAAAACGAGTATCTGGTATCTATTACAGTAAAAACAAAAGACACTTCCCCCCTTCCTAGTGCGGAAAACACGCCTGCTGGTCACAAGTGTATTTCGTGGCAACTTTGGAGTAAAAACGTGCAATACAAGGGATTAGAGTTGGCGGTTGATTGAATTCTGGTAACCTAGCAACAAGTTTCTCAGAGTGAGAAACTCCAAAGTGGAGCGACTATGTTTAGTGGGCAATGTTGTGTGTTTAAGACAGAATTGCAATAAAACCTTTGCCAAGGCTTAAGATGCAGGATTTGGATCAGAATCACAGTACACCCACAACCTGAACATGCATGAATTATTTTTTTCGATCATACTCGAGTGGATGAAAAATGTGTCTCTGAAGTTAAAAACAAAAACACTACCTTGCACTCTGGACCTATACCTGAATTTAATTGGCTGTGGGATGGTAATCTTTATTACAGGTCAACAAATTTACCTGCATATATGCTTTAGTTAAACATGATCAAAATGATTCTTACAACCAAGGTTGGCCGATACCTGGTACCTGGGCAAATACCAGCATTTGTAAAGCAACAGTACTTACTATCGTACAGGGTTCATAAATATTTTTCAGGGCGAAATTCAAGCCATTTTTCCACTTTCTGCAGTACCAATAAAAGAAAACAGTCGGTGCGAATCACGTATTTTGCAGTCACAAACATATCTGCGATTTACATTTTTGATTTGTAAGTTTGCTTGTGCATTTATCAAGACATGATTTTTAGATTGTGAGTAAACTGCGAATATATTTGTGTTTGAGACAAATCTCTCCCCATATATGTGTTGGGTAAAAACAACAGTAAGATGTAGCTTACATATTCAGTTGCATGAAGTTATTCCCATTACATGCTACTGGAAAACATTACCGTACATTTTGGCTTGGCCCATAATAAATATCTATAATTGATCCCTAATCCTTGCACTAATACACATTTAATAGTGCCCCGTTTAAGTGTAGTATGCACTTGTCCTCTTGGGCACAACTTGTAGGAGGCGATGATGCTTCATAGGCCAATGGCATCCAAACTAATGCGTGCTGCCGTTAACCATGTAGCAAGAAGAAATGCAATGGCAATGGAAATGCAATTTTAAGCATGAACAAGCACTTTACCCAAAAATCAAAGCCTTTTTCAATTCTTGAAAACACAACATTAAAAGTCAAACAATTTCAAGGATTTTGGGCACCCATACCAACCCTGGTTGCAGTTTTCTGCGCTGCCTATCCTCACTTGGGTCGCAGGGGTGCTGGAGCCCATCTCAGCCATCTTTGGGCAGTGGGCAGGGGACTCCCTGAATTTGTTGCCAGCCAGTCGCAAGACTTTATTATGCAATTTTAGTGGCAATTTTGACTTTTGAAGGATTTTTTTTAATATCTGTATTTTTTTTGCAAATGGAAGGGAATTGTATGCAAGCCCTCACCTCTCTCTATACACAGTAGTACGTGGTAAGAAAACATTGCCATTCCCATCTGTTTCAAAAACAGGGATTTCCAATTACTGTATTTCTGATCTTAAAGCAAAAAATGTAGTCCCTCAGCTCTTAACCACCTTCATAGCACAAAACTTGTCATGTGTATGTCCTCCTCGGAAGACTTTTTATTTTATTTTATTTTTTATAATATTGGCCGTAAATAACTACTTGCTTTTCCAAACCATAACCTATGGCGAGAGATGAATGTGGTTAAGTATTTGTCTAATGAGGAGATAAGTTGCTTAATCGCTCCAACATTGATCAGCGCTCACCGGAATACATGCATCCGGGCAGAGCTGTTTATGGGAGCGCGACACGTTATTGCGCTTGAATTCCAATCCGATGATTACTCATTACAATTTAGAAGGAAAAGCTGTGTAAGTATAAGAGAAGCAACCTTTTGTCTTCAAGTATGAAGTGGTAGTCGATATTAGGTCCTCTGAAGGCATGGAAAGAATATACAGCTATTGTAAGTTTAGAAACTGATCGAGTTCCCATTCCGTGCAATGTCTAACCCTGTAGCCGATCAATTCACTCCTATTGTGAAGCGGTGACCTCACTCAGTAGAAGATTGTCTTACCGTACATTTTTTGTAGCTGTAAATTAAGCCAAAACCCATGCTGCAGAAAATAATTTGCCATCATTGAAGAAGACGCATTTTAATTGTTATGTTTAATGGGATAATAAAAAGCCTAAATTGGTATTTGGTAAACAGCAAAAATTGTCTTATAAAGGTATGACAACTAGACGTAAGACCTTAAGCCCGGGCCTAAATTCGGTTCATGTCAGGCCTAGAATGTCAATTATTACATTTGTGCTGGGCTGGGCTTCTCTCTCGCTGATTTCGTTTTTTTATCCACCCGTCATTGTTCTTCATTGTCTGTCCGCCCCGCTCCATTTTTGCGCGCTAAGTTCTCCAGGGAGTACTGCTGCTGTAGTTTACGGTCCAATTTTGAATCCATCAAATTGAAGGATGGCCTTAAAATGTTCCTGTCAACTCTTAAGAAATCCATCAATGGTGGAAAAATGTCAGTTATTGTAATGTCTGCAGACGCCGAAATATAAAGATGTAAATGTTTATACAGTCTTGTTTAACTTTGATTTTGTTACAAAAGACAGGCTCTGTGTGTACGTCACAACTCTCGGCCAACCCACGTCCATCGCCGTCGAACCCTAAGAACATCTCCTCCCGACTCCTCAAAAACCAAACATGAAATTTTGGGTTTGTTTTGGACTCAGTCCTGCAAATCAAGTTAATTTGCCGGGCTCGGGCTGGCTCAGGCTTTAATACCCGTCAGCATTGATCGGGTAGGGTTAAATTGTTTACCACCGTTTTTACCTCTAATGACAACTAGTCAATTGGTAAATAAATAGACAGTGTGATGGATAATTAGATAACTAGCTTTCATAGAATTTCATTTAATCTATTGTTAATTTCTATAAATGAACAAAAAAGTAAACACTGAAAATAAAGTTATGTTTAATTTGATTCAATCGTCAAAATGTCTATCATTATTTTCTTTACATCAAAAAAAAATTGTACAAATGAACCAAATAACTTAATTTTAAACATGTAAGGACTTGAAATGGTGTCCAGCAAACTCTTTATATTGAATAGTCCCTCATCAAAGATCAACACAGCACCTCATCTTTGTCTTTCCAAGCCTGTCATGCAGCCTCCTTTTTCACAATATATGTCCTCTTTTTATTCATGACAAACTTTTTCTTAGATCTTCCTGTTTCGCCTAGAAATTCCCTGGGAAAGCGTTGGACTTTCCATGAGTTTCTGGATATAACCATTACCACCAATGCGGCAGCAAGGCCGCCTGTGATAGCAGATAAAGAAATGTTGTCACGGTGCAATGATTAGACGTCCTGTTTATAATCTTCCCTTGCTCTGCCATTTTTCCACACGTCATTACAGTAATACGACAGGCTCTATTACCCCCTCAGCAGCTTTCGGGTGGCTGGTCTTCTTGCGGTGGTCTGATGAGGATGCTTGGCTTGAGTCAGGGCCCAGAGCTTTTTACTTCATTTTTTTTTCTCGCTGCAGCACAGCAGCTTTAATTTCACGCTTTGATAATGTCCCCCTCGTGCAAGTTCTTGTCCTGTCCACTGCCTTCTAACACCGCTGATTCAACCCCCCGCCATCTCAGCTAGGGGTCATGCCCATCCTGGTACTTCTTCCCACTACCATATATTTACTTGTAAATAACTGTCTGTCTGCTCATTTATTCCAACACCTGCCTACTTATCGATGGTAGTCTTGGCTTAGCCTTCCAATTTACGACATACCTGGGTTTATCAACGTTTTTCCATGAGTGCATCTGTTTTTTTACCAATCGGCGGTCGTTATATTTTGGAAATTTGTGTTTCCTATCACTTTTTGTTTCTCTTCAACGAGTTTTGCCAATCTGTTTGTCTCTGTACCAATCTATCTGGAAGAGTTTCATCTATTTTCCAAACGGCTTATCCTTACGAGGGTCACAGGGTCCCAAAGCCCCTCCTACGTGTCATCAAGCAGTATGCGAGACACTCCCATAACTGGCTGCTAGGCTAACAATATCAAACATTTTACACTTCAGCAATAGAATTCAAGAGTAGTCCTAAAATCTTGTGGTTTGTTGTTCTTACGATATACTGTAGATTTGACGGCCTGAAAATATAATTTCTACCAATGAGAAGTTTCACCTCAGAATGGGTTGTACATGTGGATGCAGTCTCAATGAGAAATAAAATGCTGAAAAAAATGTATTCCTCAGTGCATAAGGTATAATCTGAGCAATGGAAACAGCTCTTAGCTGGCCTTATCATACCTGCATTTTGTTGTCTCAAGAGAACTTGAGCTGACAGTTTGGATGTTACATCACAGTAAATACCCCATTCAGCATTTTGTCTTATGACACACGATCTAAATCAAAAAGGCATAGGCCTATACACTGGTTTCTTAAAGTAAAGTTTCTGGCCCAGTTGTCAGATTTGTATGGGGGAAAGTGTGTTAACACATAGCCTCACTATCCAAACGACCTTGGAGCAACTCAGCGCAGGAAAAGACAGATTGGATGTTAGTCAAGAATCAATCCGCAGGCATTGCCAGGTTGCCAATTAATGGTCATGTAGATTGCAGGCATTTAGGCTGCATTAAAATAAATTGGTCACTCTAATCCATCCCTCAACTGCATTTCCAGATTAAACAGCCAGATAAAAGATTTCCAGTCGGGGAAAAAAATGCTGAAACTGAGTCATGTACCTTGCTTTTCGAAAAGAAAAAAATGATACTTACTGACAATTAAATAAATGAAGTTCGAGTGCCATTCTAACATTAGTAAAGTGATTGAATTGATACAATGTTTATGTCACAGGATTTGCTAGAAGTGAAATTTTGCTTTAGTCTGTTTTATATCAGTGTGTATGCTTTATGGCACCTTACTGCCTCAAATAGGACGGTGATGATCAATTAAGACTAATAACTTCTCCTCAGGGGTCGGTGCAGCGTCTGCTGTCATTCGGACCCTGTACCGGTCCGTCGTGGTGAAGAGGGAGCTGAGCCGAAAGGCAAAGCTCTCGATCTACCGGTCGAACTAAGTTCCTACCCTCACCTATGGTCATGAACTTTGGGTCATGACCGAAAGAACATGATCCCGGATACAAGTGGCCGAAATGAGTTTCCTCCGCAGGGTGTCTGGGTTCTCCCTTAGAGATAAGGTGAGAAGCTCAGTCATCCGGGAGGGACTCTGCGTAGAGCCACTGCTCCTCCGCATTGAGAGGAGCCAGTTGAGGTGGCTCGGGCATCTGATAAGGATGTCTCCTGGACGCCTCCCTCGGGAGGTGTTCCGGGCATTTCCCGCCGGCAGGAAGCCCCGGGGGCGACCCAGGACACGCTGGAGAGACTATGTCTCTTGGCTGGCTTGGGAACGCCTTGGGATCCCGTCGGATGAGCTGGAGGAGGTTGCTTGTCCCTGTGTGCTGCTTCTATCTTCGCCAGTTTGTTCTTTCAAGAACCTGCTTGGGGTGGTGCGGTTGCACAATGCAGAAACAAGGATAAATTCAACAATGCATCGTTGTTTTGGTCCAGGTTCAGTACACAGATGAGACAAAAAACAATTTGAGGCCTCGGTGTCTTTATCACCAGAGGTAGTTGATCGTTTTGTTTTGTTTTTTTAATCTCTAGGAGGTTCTAAGGGGCCGTCCACACAGACATTTGCGGCTGAATCACGGCCAGAAATTTCTGCCTGTGAGGCGGACGCTATTGGACGCTTTGAGATCGCCATACAGACGAGATACAGCAGTGCTTAACACGCGGTCGGAAATTTGCACGCGGGTGGCAGCGCGAAAAAGATTTGTGCTGCTCAATTCTTCAGAGCGCGGGTACACAGCCTTTCACGAGCGTATCGAGGCTGAACCACGGCCAGAGATTTCTGGCCGTGAAGCAGACACTGTTGGGCGCTGTTGGACGTTTTGAGACCGCCTTATAGACGAGATACAGCAGTGCTTTACTCGCGGTCGGAAATTCACACGCGGTTGGCCGCGCAAAAAAGTTTTGAGCTGCTCAAAAGTTTGAGCACGTGTTAAACCGCGTGCCGCACACGTGGTCAACACGAGGTAATGACGCGGAAATGACGCGGAACGACGTGCTCTGGCCGCGGCCAGGGTGTGGTTACACATGGGTAGGACGGGAAATTTCAGCGTGTAATCGTGGGTGGAGCATGGTAATAGCATGTTCTGCGCCTGTATCGTGGTGTTATTACGTGAAATTAGCGTGTTACGCGTGTGACAGTCAAACGCCTTTCTCCGCGTATATACAGCGCGATTTGCCGAGCACACGTCAGTTGTGCTCGAGACGTCAAGGGGGTGAACATGGATCCCCGTCAGCGTAGTGACCTCGTCTTAATCCATTTTTATTTCTTGACATTTCTTTTCAAGATAATAAACTAAAAATGATGCCATAGCTTGAAATCTTGATCTTCACGGGACTGTGTCTTGAGCGGTTATGATTTCTACAGCCCGGTGTTATCCGAGAAATGCATCCCTGCCGAGATTTGCAAAACAATAAAGCGAGGTAATTATAACAATTGGGAGATCCTAGTCTATATAAAGCGTTTATTTAAACAATTAAGTGCGATCGTATTCTACAAAATGCGTTTGTTAACGTGGATGAAAAAGTCACCAACGTCAATGCACGCTTCCAACAAAAGAAATTGTAGCAGAATGCTCGTTCACGCGAGGGGGTGGGGGGGTGCTTATTGTTGCGTAGGAGTCGGATTTGGGCACAACACCGGCTCGGGAGCTTTTATACCCGTGGTCCACACGAGAAAATGACGCAGAAATGACGCGATGAGGAAGCGGAACAGTCGCCGGCGTCTGTTTTGCGGCCATACCACCGATGAACAGCGGGTTGCTAGAAGTGAAATTTTGCTTTAATCTGTTTTATATCAGTGTGTATGTAAAAAAAGCGATTTAACCATTTTCTCAACCACATCAAGCCTTCTTATTCCACTTTTGTTTCAAATGAAAAGGCTCGCCTCTCCTTCACACATTACACCAACCATATTGAATGGATGCACGACATATTAAACAATAAAAATGTCAAAATTCTTAGTGCGCTGGACATACAGTATAGAATGTTTACAAACAAACTAGGAAGAGGAAGCGGATTTCTTCTTCGGGGTGGATGCCGGGTGACCTCACACAGCGCCACATGCTGGTAGCGGCGGAAAGAAGCACTACAGTACTGTTGTGTACTCGGAAAAAGATGCACACAATACAAAATCGAACTTACAGCAATGTCCGACTAATAACATTATTACTCTGGTTACTAAAACGGGAAGCCGGTATGGATCCCAAAACATTAGTAATGATCCGATTCTAATGGCGAGAATATCAATATTTGGATATATCTTGCCACAAAACAGAAATATAATGCGATTGTCGGAGCGGGTTATTCACGCACAAACACTTCGCTTCAAAATAAAGCAGCCATTGACTAAAATATTAGTCTCAATTCAAGATTTTTTGGGGTGTTTAAATTTCAAAAAGGGGTAGATTTATTTATTTTTTTGCAATCTGCAAGCGTTTTAAGGTGAGAAAAGCAGTTCTCTAATGCATAGCAGTAGTAATGGTATGTATATGTATGACAAAAAGCTCAAAGCGGTTCACACCATTCTAATGCGGTAATGTCTTCATCAAATCCGTCCTGATTGAAAGTAAAAGAAACTCAAAATGGTGCCGCCTCCTTTTCAATTTCTCTGATCTCATTTAATTTCCTCTTTCGCCTACACTTGGCTCGACGGGGTGAAGAGATGGAGGATGGCATTATATTCGGTGGCCGCATGTGTCACTGTCACGGCGAAGCGACGGTGGCCAGGCAGCCAGTTAATAACGCCAGCGCAAGGTCTCATGATGGGGCAACATCAGGCGGCTGGCTGTTGCAGTCACGAGCCATTTCCGAATGATAAGTTTCTCATCTTAATGGAATATCGGCGTCAATACAAAACAATCATGGCTGCCAGTCTTGATGAAAGCACGGAGTGTTCTCGAAGGAAAAGATCATCGAGATCTTTGATGTTAGTACAAGAGACATTTGTCGTCACCTGGACCGTGTTTGTATGTGCTTTTCTCAGAGGCCAACACAAAAATGTTAATTGGAATGATAAAGGTCATACTTTTTGATTCATTACACATATGCACTAATACCCACACATTACAAAGAGCCATGAGTTTTAACTAAGTCTGTATCTGTCAGCTATCAACTTCCCTTATTTGTTTTTTAACGCTTTTGTAATTTGCACATTTTTTAAAAAAAATTTAAATCGTTTTTACACATACTGAAAGGATACACCCTCCAATTTTGTTATACATGTATAATGACAATAAAGTCTATTCAGTTATGCTTTCATTCATTAGTTCAGAGCAGTGATTTTCAACCACTGTGCTGCGACAGACTAGTGTGTCGTGAGGGATCGCCAGGTGTGCCGTGAAAAATTGTCCAATGTCACTTTTTAAGATTTAAAAGTTTATAGAATATTTATGAATCATTTTCTGCAAATATTATGTCTTTGTCAAGTGTCTGTGCAGTAAAAACTGGTAGTATTATAAATTATATTGTAATTAAACATACTGTTCAGTGTCATTTTATAATATTTATGGTTAGTGGCCTCAAAATCTTTCCAATGTAAAAAACGTGCCCTGGCTCAAAAAAGGTAGAAAAACACTGGTTAAGAGCATTTAGAGCTGAAAACTGTTCAGTTTTGTGATTGGGAAGGGATGGTGTCAGGACCAGAAGGCGTGACGTCCTCACACAAGCCTATTATATTACAGGAAATGGGGAGTCATGTACGTTAGACAGCGGTCTGGCGTGGGAAGACAGGAAGCCAGAGACCGGCGAGATCGATTATAATTGCCCGAGTTGATATCGGACGGACAGGGTCGATACTGGACTGGACAGGACAGACAGACAAGATAGATAATGAAACAGAATATGGAAAATAAACAGGACAAATAAGACAGTAACGATAACTGTAGAGAATAATAAACAGGACAAAAATTGACGGGAACGAAACTGGAAACCGATATTAAACAGGACAAAAATAAACGGGAACAATACCGGAGTGGAAATACCAACAGGAAAACAGGACCGAGTCAGAACCCACGTCTTGCGGGGCAGGGGTTCGTTGACGGACTGACTGACAAAATAAGAGAGAGCGCAATGAGCTTAAAAAGACGTAAAGCCAATCTGTTAATGAGCCGCAGCTGGCGCCACACGGGCGAGGCCAATTGGGCGCCATGGCATGTGACATATGGTGTGGAACCATGCATGATACTGAGGCTCCAGTTTCTCTATGCTTTTCGCCTAAATTGGCAGGCATCGGTAAAAAAACAAAAAAAACAAAATCTTAACACCACAGTAAATTAATCATGCATATGGAGAAAAAAATGTTTTCATTATTTTGGGTGTTATTATTCTCATTTAACTATATATTTCTGTAAATTTACCTTCCTTATAACGTAGTAAAATAAAACATATATACCCAAAATAGACAGATAATTTTGCAATACTATTTTCTTTCACCAATTGAAAAATTAAATAAAATTAGCAACATTTTTTTTCAACAGGTGCCATAAAAATCTTGCTATCTGATGTTATTTACTTTATTTTAAATGAGCGAATGTTTTAATGTGGCAGGTAGCATAACACATCTTGCTATTTTTTGTTTACTTTTTCTTTTAAATCTTATTTAACTTGGGGAACATATTGAATTGAAAATATTTAATACAAGTTTTACTTTTGTACTTTTTTGAAAAAGAATTGTTAAACTAAATTCTAAAACAAATTACAAAATAATATGTAAGATACTACTTAAATCAATTTGTCTTTAATGCCATTGAAAACAATGTAGTGAAACATTGTGTCCATCTAGGTTGGACAGGAAAAAGACGTACAATGACTTTAAAGAGAAAAAGAAGAAAAAGGTCTATCGGTAAATGGGCAACGATATTTAAAATAAAGTGCCAAATTTATAGTCTAAAAGCATTTTGTACTTGTTTTAATGTTTTTGTTGTTTGATTTTTAATGCTTTCTACTAAAAAAAACATTTTTAGGTAATTATTTGAAAAACAGACAATGTTTTTTCCAGGCAGTATTCAGAGTTTTGGTGGGAAATTGTAACACATGCCTAGCAGTTCAAACCCTTATCATGTGTTTTCTTTAACAACAGCTTAATGAACTGCTCTCAGTATCCACTCAATATATTTTCAGCCCAGAACCTCCATTGTGCCTCCAAAAAGGGTCAATAGTTGGACAGTGCATCTTGAGAGGCTTTCTGCTTCACTCCAGGACTCCTAATGGTGTTCAATGGAGAAACCAGCACACAACAATCCCTGGGGGCCGTTCCCAGATATCCGCCCATGATACCTAATCCGGAGGCCCATTAGCTCTCCTCCCAGCCATGAAAGAGTGGACTCCCTCGCATCTCAGGAATTAAAAATTAACCAGCTAATATCCATTTGTCTGATGGGAGGCGGCACAATTGAAACGGCAGATTCCCCGGTGAGGGATGACTGTTGGAACCCGATCTGCTGAAGGGAGCCCAGGAAAGAAGAAACGCTGACAGGGATGACAGGGAGAAACAAGAAGGATCATGCCTGTCCGTCACATCCATCACCTGCACCGCCAACCACTCGTGCCTTTACTGAGAGATGACCTCCTGGATAAAACTGCTGTCTATTCCCGAGGCGTCACCTAGCAGCATTAACACCTCACAGGTGTACGCTCTCTGCATCCACGAGCAGACACATACTGTACGACATGCACTTGACATAGAATAGCGTGACAGATGTAAGGGAGGCGGATTACACCCTAGAATCGTTGGCACTCAATTTCACGATATTGACACCTTGCAGATATTAAGTCTTCTTTTAATCTTTGGCCTTGTCCAAATGTAGTAAGGTTTGTGCATGATAAAATCTAGCATGCTTGCTTATCCTGAAAAGAAAAATGCACACAATACCTCATTATAAAATATTCTAGTTGCAATAGCTCTAAAAAAGAAGGGAATGAATATGTAAGGATATTTTCAAACTATTCATGCAGGCACAATTTTCGCCTCAAAGTTTTCCAAGAAGCTTGCAAGGGTGACAAACTCATTTTATCTCAGAGGCCACAGGGTCGAAAAAAACCACTCTCACGGGGGCCAAACAAAAAAAGTAAACGTTAGCTGGGGATATTTCAGAGGCTCACAACTGAATTAAAATAATGATTCCGGGGTGTAAGATTGAGTTATATAATAATTTTGAAGGGTTGAGGGTTTTTTTCCCCAATATTGTTTCAGTTCACTAAGATTTGACTTCTATTAGTGTTTATTGTCTGAGCATTTGTAATTCCACTATAGTTTATTAGCGCTCGACTTGGGATCAACGGATCCCAGTTCGAATCCCGGCTCGTCCGTGTTACATGTCGAAGTGTCCTTGGGTAAGACACTGAACCCCTAATACCCCCAATAAGCAGGTTAGCGCCTTACATGGGAATTGGGAAATGTGGAGCATATTGTAAAGCGCTTTGGGAAGTCATTGACTTGAAAAGCGCTATAGAAATGCAGATCATTTCATTTCATTTCATTTAACTCTGAGAAACTGATATGACCTGCAAAGTGACAGAAATAGCACACAAATAATAATTTAAGTGCAATCGATTTAATGATTCAAACACCTTTTCCGCTTTTATCA
The DNA here is from genome assembly GCF_059441175.1 of Urocampus carinirostris. Lineage (NCBI taxonomy): Eukaryota > Metazoa > Chordata > Actinopteri > Syngnathiformes > Syngnathidae > Urocampus > Urocampus carinirostris. The sequence continues at coordinate 13,171,765 of NC_142349.1, read as the reverse complement.
AAACCATTTGAATTAAAATGTTGCGCTGAAGCTTAATTACCAAATACTGGGGATAAAACAAAAACTAGTTTGGTAGCAAATTTTGCGGTCAAGGCATTCATTCCTAATGCTTTAAGGATGGGGTGCGAGTGCCTTAGGAAGCATATTCATGATTGCCAATTGCAAGTACTGTACTAGCATTATTACACGTGCTCGAATAAACTTGTTTTTTTCAATCTTTTTGGGGGGTTCAGTTGGAATTCGGACTTTATTAAAAGCAGGCCTTTTCTTACTAAAGATAAAAAAAAAATGAAAAAACTGCAGGGACGAGCATTAAGTCTTGCTCCAGCACTCCCCCCCAGCCCCCCTTTCCTTGAACCTAATGTGTTCCACACGGAACAGGTCTTAAAAAAGTAAGATAAAACCGGAAAGGCATAATGGAAATTAAAGCATAATGACTCTTTGCACTCTGTTGGGCACTGTTAACACATACAGTAATAATAGAGAAAGTATTTCACTTTCAACCTTCTAAGGACACATCAAACAACACATCCCACCTTTAAAGCAGCGTGTCCGTGGCTTCTGTTTGAAATCAGATAACATCGGGATAAGTGTTCCCGTAAAAGTTTTCTGGTTGATAAATGGTAGTCAGCAAATACAGCTGTGGCACCTGGCTTTGGTGACAAAAATGCTTAAAAAAAAATATATATATATACATATATATATATATATATATATATATATATATATATATATATATATATATATATATATATATATATATACTGTCTCAGAAAATTAGAATATTGTGATAAAGTTCTTTATTTTCTGTAATGCAATTAAAAAAACAAAAATGTCATACATTCTGGATTCATTACACATCAACTGAACTATTTCAAGCCTTTTATTATTTTAATATTGCTGAATTTGGCTTACAGCTTAAGAAAACTCAAAAATCCTATCTCAAAATATTAGAATATCATGAAAAAGTATACAAGTAGGCTATTCAACTAATCACCTGAATCATCTAATTAACTCGAAACACCTTGCGAGGGTTTCCTGAGCCTTAAAAACACTCAGCTTGGTTCAGTAAACTAAATCACAAGTATGGGGAAGACTGCTGATCTGACTGCTGTCCAGAGGACCATCATTGATACCCTCCATCAGGAGGGTAAGACACAAAAAGAAATTTCTCAAAGAGCAGGCTGTTCACAGAGTGCAGTTTCAAAGCATATCCACAAAAAGTCTGTTGGAAGGGAAAAATGTGGCCGGAAACGCTGCACAACCAAGAGAGATGACCGCAGCCTTAACAAGAGTGTGAAGAAGAGCCGCTTCCAGAATTTGGGGGAGCTTCAAAGCCAGTGGGCTGAAGCTGGAGTCCGGGTATCAAAAGCCACAGTTCACAGACGTGTCCGGGAAATGGGCTACAATAGCCGTATTCCCATGGTCAAGCCACTTCTGAACTCAAGACAACGGACGAAGCGTCTGACTTGGGCTATGGAGAAGAAGCACTGGACAGTTGCAGTGTGGTCCAAAGTCCTCTTTTCAGACGAAAGCAAGTTTTGCATTTCATTTGGAAGTCAAGGCGCCAGAGTCTGGAGAAAGGCTGGAGAGGAGCAAAATCCAAGTTGCTTGAAATCCAGTGTGAAGTTCCCACAGTCAGTAATGGTTTGGGGAGCCATGTCAGCTGCTGGTGTTGGTCCACTGTGGTTCATCAAGTCCAGAGTAAATGCAACTGTGTACCAAGAGATTTTAGAGCACTACATGCTTCCATCTGCTGAAAAGCTCTATGGAGATGAGGATTTCATTTTCCAGCATGATCTGGCACCTGCCCACAGTGCCAAAACCACCAGTAACTGGTGCACTGACCATGGCATCACTGTTCTTGATTGGCCTGCTTATTCCCCTGACCTAAACCCCATTGAGAATTTGTGGGGTATAGTTAAGAAGAAGATGAAAGACACCAGACCTACAAATGCAAATGAGCTGAAGGCCGCTATCGAAGCATCCTGGGCATCAATAACACCTCAGCAATGCCACAGGCTGATTGCCTCCATGCCACGCCGGATTGATGCAGTAATCCGTGCAAAAGCATTCCCAACCAAGTACTGAGTGCATCAATGGACATTTTCAAATGTTTGATTTAGTTTTGCTGTTATAAAATTATTTTTTTACTTGGTCTGAGGAAGTATTCTAATATTTTGAGAGGATTTTTGAGTTTTTTTCAGCTGTAAGCCAAAATCAGCACTATTCAAATAATAAAAGGCTTGAAATAGTTCAGTTGATGTGTAATGAATCCAGAATGTATGACATTTTTGTTTTTTTAATTGCATTACAGAAAATAAAGAACTTTATCACAATATTCTAATTTTCTGAGACAGTCCAGTATATAATATATATATATATATATATATATATATATATATATATATATATATATATACTTTTTTTAAATGTATTTTATTTTCTTATTATTATTTATTAGACCTGCGAAGCTCTGAACCCGTAAACATGAAGTAGCAATGCCCCTTCAAAAATGCTTGAAAAAAAAAATTCTTTTTTTTTAAATTATTTTATTTTATTATTATTTTTTAGACCCGCGAAGCTCTGAACCCGCGAACGTGGAACCGCGAAGTAGCAAGGTCCCACTGTAGTGACATAGAAGAAAAAAAACGTCCTTGACGTTGTCCTTTACACGGGTTTTGGTGTGTGAAGCATCCAGCCTTGGAAAAAGTGAGCAGAGAAAAAGAAAAACCCCAAAACATAATTGAGGGTATCCGTACTGTTATCTGATAAAAGTCGGGTGTGTCATAGACATTACGGAAGAACATATTTTTGGAAGACCATGGCATTTTACAACATAGGCTTTTTTGTTTTGTTACTTGCTGAAATTCTTTGTTGCTAACGCAAGAGAGAATTTGGAAGGTGACTTTTGTAAAGTGGTATCCTCCTGAAGTGCGAGTTGGTCGAATGCACGTGCTCTAGCCCCATCCAATGGTGCAGTGACCTCTTGTGGTGAATGTTTACACACTGTTCCTTCAAGTGGCTACAGGAATAATAATATGTAGCATGGAAGAATATTTATAACAATTATTTTCTAAATAGGGCAGCACGGCGGCGCAGTGGTTAGCGCGTGTGCGGCACAGTTCTAAGGTCTTGGGAACCTCCTGTGTGGGTTCAAATCCAGCTACCGGACGTTCTTTGCGGAGTTTGTATGTTCTCCCCGTGCTTGCGTGGGTTTCCTCCGGGCACTCTGGTTTCCTCCAACATTCCAAAGACATGCATTTCAGGTGGATTGGCCGGTCCAAATTGTCCCTAGGTGTGAATGAGCGAGCGAGTTGTCTGTCCCTGTGTGCCCTGCGATTGGCTGGCAACCAGTTCAGGGTGTCCCCTGTCCTCTGTCCCCTGCCCACTGCCCAATGATTGCTGGGATGGGCTCCAGCACCCCCGCGACCCTACTGAGGATAAGCGGTGCAGCTAACGAGACGAGATGAGTTTTGATGAACTGATCATTGACAATACTTGGATGATTTCTGTCGTGTAACACAGTTCTTTTATTTTGGTATTCTATGCAATCTCGTTTGCAGTTGTTCAATAATAAAAACAACATAAACTTATCAACCAGTGTTTTTCAACCAGTGTGCTGTGAGACCTTGTCTCATGTGCCTCAGGAAATATCTTTGCAATAAAAGGATACCATGCTCAGTTTGCTTTCTTCCAGTGATCAGACGGGAAACAATAACATTCACCCATATCAGTAGGTGGTAGCGGATTATTTTCCCCTTATAAATACTGCACTAGTTATATTCTCAAGAAGTAGGACAGGAAATATATGAAATAACTTTTTTGTTTAATGAAAATGTTTTTATCTATTTTTACTTTACATAGTATAAAGTAAAATCTTGCAATTCTAAATAAAAACTTTTCATTTTACTAAGTAAAGAAAGAAAAACCAATTATATAATATTTGCAAATTGCATGTATTTTTGGTGATTTTCCTAGGAAAAAATGTTAAATAAAAACAGTAAAATCCAAATTTAGGGCAAAATCATTTACCGAAACACATAACCAGTATTACATCCTGAGCCACAGTAAACGTAAATGATAAGGAAACAAATTATTCTGTAAATTTAGGAAACAAGATAATTAAGAGAAAAAAAAACATAATACTGGTCCTGGAAAATTATTTTTTAAGAATTTGGGACAGACAATGTGCCTTGCGTTTTTTCAATTAAAAAAAGTGAAGCTCATAAAAGGTTGAGTAACACTGGTATATATTGAACGGCTATATTGCGCACAATTGTGATTTTTTTTTCAGTTGTGCGGCGCAATACTGTTATGGGTGCAATACTGTTATGTGTTTAGTGTTTATAGTTTATTCAACCAATAATCTTCACATAAAAATCATCGGAAATTGTCTCGTTGTCTCGGCTCAAGTAAGAATTTAAAAATTTAACAACATTCAACATTCAGAATATAAAACAAAAAACAGAAATTACAATTTACAATTATTAAAGATTCGGACAGCACTTGGGTAAAAACTGTTTGTAAACCTTTTAGTACCCCTGAATGACTTCAAGCGTCTACCGCTCCGTAATAGATAAAAATGATCATTACCAGGATGACTCTTATCCTTAAGAATATTTGAGGTACGTTTCAAAACTCTATTATTATATATAGATTCCAGGGATGGCAAACCAGTGCCCACAATCTTTTCCGCTGTGCGGATTACAGAATTGAACTTCGACAGATCTTTCTTTGTGATTCGACCAAACCAAACAATAATAGAATTTGCTAAAACACTTTCAATAATCGCACGATAAAAATTAACTAGGATTTCCTGATGAACATCGTAGGAGTTCAACTTCCTTAGGAAGATAGTTCTTTAGCGTGCCTCCTTTATAATTTTCTCCGAGTTCAGTGCCCAGCTCAGATCTTCTGAAATAAAAGTCCAGAGAAGTTTGAAATGTTCCACCTGCTTGACTCTTTTACCATTGATAAGTAAAAATTCCTTCTGTTTTTTGTTTTTCGTCCGAAAGTCAATAATCATTTATTTGGTTATGGGCGCAATACAGAGAAGAACTAATTAATTGCATTTACCAATTACTTTATTTTAAAGATAAATGCGTTAACCCCCCACCCATCAGAATTCAGAACTCTTTTTTTGTTCCTGTATAAGCTACACCCTCTACCCATGTGCGGCTTACTATTCACTACTGGTGACACACAACTGATTTTAAAATGTTATTTTATAGTTGGAAATACGGTCTGGATGTGAGTATATACGGGGTAGAAAGAATATCTGAATATCATTCGGGAGATATTATACAATCTCCGACTCTGTGCTTGAGACGGCGCCGCTGTAACTGTAACTAGCTCTATTTTGTTAGTTGATATAAACCACCCTCTCAAGTAATGCATCAGCGTTGTGTTAGTTGTGGAATTGCCAAAGGTATGTTGCTTTTTGAGCAAAAGAGAACCTGTCGAAGATAAAAAAAATCATAAATTCTGAACTGTTGGGTAGGGGACAACGCACCAGAGTAACAGCAGTTAAGTTACATAATATGATTAATAACGCATAGCAGTACTCGTGACCAAGAAAAGTAATTTTGTTCCAGGAACGCTTTCCTTTGTAACGGATTACTTGAAAAACTCACGATAACAAACACAACATGCAGAATGTGAGTTTTCGGAAGGCTTTTTGCGGCATGTTGCCTTCTATTACGTCTTGGATGTGGCACTCAAGTGAGCCAGGCTGCTTCTGCAGCGCGGCCAAAGGCGGTAAAGGAGAACAGAAATGCTAAGACGAGAGGGACAGCCTTGTTTCCTTGCCCTTGATCTCTCTGCTGGAATTTTCCTCTCTTTGATTTCCTTTTTCTTTCTTTTTTTGAATTTTCCTTCAATAACCCAGGGTTCTTTTCACTGTTGCCAACTCAATAGGTACTGCTTATGTGTCCTTCATCTAAATCCCAACCCACCACCCTTCATCTGCTTGTTGTTTTTTTTGTTTGTTTCTCTGCATTGGCCTCTTTATAAATATAGATCCTGCCTTTGTGCTCTGTAAGTGATTGTATTGTTGTGTTTCTTCTGCTTCGAGTTTGTTGATGCTCAAACACAAAGGAAATGTTTATTAAAAATATGAGACATAAATGGTTTATTAAGCTTCAGGAAAGGATTTTAAATGTCAATAACACTCAAACAGAAATCCGTGCCTCAACTTTATAGTGAAATTGAGTTGCCTTAAGTGCAGAAACGAGACTTCCTGAACCATTATTGCCATGAAGCTTTGTGGTTCCTTTGTAGTTAATCATATTCAAGTCAAGTCAAGCCACATTTATTTGTATAGCCCTTAATCACAAAATGTCTCAAAGGACTGCACAGGTTACGATTACACCATCCCCTGATCTTACACCAACATGCGGGCAGATCTCCATATCTGCCACACAAATGTCTCTCTGTCTAACTCGTGACACCTGGTTATAGCTAAGTAATGTTTAGCATATTTACAAATAATTGTTTTAAGGATGTATCACATTATCTATTGGTAAATGATGCAGCAAGCAGTTTTATCACCAGTGTTAGGAGTAACACAATTAATAATCGAATCTTGCGCCCAGGTATCATAATCGTTAATTCAATTGTGAGCCTCTGAAAGCACATTCAACGTGGTTCGAGGTTAGTCCAAAAATAGTTCTGTATTTGTTTACATTATCTAATGTGGTCAAAGGTAGTTCCTCAACTGGTGTTTAAATGTGTTTTTTTAATATTTATTTTTTAACTTTTACTTTTCAAATAAATGTAAACGTCATTACGATGGCAGCTAGGTCTCTTTTTCACCAGTTTTTGCAGAGTTTGAATGCCATAAGAACGTTATTTTAAAAAACAAATGTCTTGTATCAAAGTTAGGGAGGCTTATTGTAAGTGGTACTCGCAAGGATAAGTTAATAGCATCGTCTAAATGTTTAAACGTGTTTTGAGTTTTTTGACAACTTTAAAGTGGAATGTCTTTCCACTAAGGCTTAGTTATTAAAGGTATACCTGTAGTAAAAGCTGTGAATAGCTCATTAAGCCTTCCGAAAAAAGGGCCCCACATCTGAAACTGTCGTCACAAGGCCAAACCTTAGCATAAAACACAAATAACCCTGATACTTTGAAAATCTCCAACAACTTGCAGGACTTTGCAATGCATCTCTTGCGCAGCATCACTGAAGAATTCATCTGATGCTGACAAAATAAATCTGTATTTCTGGCACCAGTTATTTAAAATCCAACAAAGTGAGGCTAAAGCTGCTGGCCTATTTTAATTCTTTCATCTGTGTGATCACTATTTAGCTGAAATGCACACTTGCATTTCACTGGCTGTGATACACAGATACAACATTAACATAATCTGTCCAATGTTTCCTAGCACTGGGATAAGACACAAGTACAATCATTACCATATTTGGCTGTATGTTGGTTAATGATACAAAGCGCTCTGTGTGTTCTGATCGTTAACTTCCATTAACTACCTTTTCCTGCCTCATTAAATCTTGCGTTCAGTCCTCTTAATGTCTTGATTAAAGCCCTTCTCAGATCTTGCACTTTTTGGTCAGATGTATTATTCACAACAAGTGCAACGAGGCTTTAAAGTTACAATTGAGGCTCTTAAGAAACCTTTATTTTCTCTGAGGTGGTTACCTTTACCAAAATTCCGCATGTCCATTGAAGGCTGTGGCAAAAAACAGAAATATTCTCTGGGCACAAATATCACTTGCTTCCAATGGGACATATTAAGGGAATTCTATGGTAGAAGTCTGTCAAACTTTAAGCCGTAAATTCATTCAAAAATTAATCCCTGAAACAGAAGATTGGACTTCACCTTCATTTTAAAGTGTGTTACTTTTGCATTGCTGTACAAAAGCATTTAAAAACAATGTTCTGTATTTTCTTTACATGCTTTTACCATCCACACATAAATTGTATTTTGAGTTTTGTGGGGTTAGTTTGTGAGAGGCTAAAAATACAGAAATAATAATTAGGGCATGCAAACCTTTACGATTTGGAAATGTTGAGGCTTTTATAGTCGGCCTGACTCAGTTGCATAATGCAGAAAATAAAACATTGCTTTGTACCACAAAAAAAGTGAATTATTATCGTTACTGTCATTGTAAGAGCTTCCAATACAAGTGTCCTTTAGATACACACTGTACAACCACTTCAAACCCTCACAAAGTCTTTCTTTGACTACAATCTCAAAAATATGATTGTTATTGTCTTTTAACAAACGATAGCTCCTTTAACCTTAGATTGTACACAGATGTTAATGGAGCAGATGTATTTTGCAGTTTTTTTATGCTGTATCGGGAATTTTATATATATATATATATATATATATATATATATATATATATATATATATATATATATATGGGGCGGCAGTTTCTCAGGAGGTAGAGCGCTCGTCTTTGGATCAAAAGATCGCAGTTCGAATCCTGGCTCCTCCGTGTTACATGTCGAAGTGTCCTTGGGTAAGACATTGAACCCCTAATGCCCCCAATAAGCAGGTTAGCGCCTTACATGGCTGCACGGCCGCTTTTGGGAAATGTGAAGGACACTGTATATAAATGCAGATCATTTCATTTCATTTCATATGTATATATATATATATATATATATATATATATATATATATATATATATATTTAGGTAAAGAAAAAGCACTGTCAAATTTGGAATTCGAAATTGATTTTTTTTGCAACATGTTCCTCTTCTGAACTAAAGCATAATCTCAATAGCAAGGTTCATACTGAAATGTAATGTTTAGTTTGCAATCACACTATTCTCAAATCCTGCTAATAACTCTCTTAATGCCAGATGTTTCTCTCAAATAGGAAGTGCGGGTGCCAGCCAAATTTTGTCATTTTGACTGTGGATATATTGGGATAGGACATATCAAAAGAAAACCCTCAACCCTCATCTTTCTTTAGAAATAATGTATGTTTCTAGCTTTTAATATTGTTCGGTAAACAACAGTTCAACATTGCTAAGTTTCTTAAAATATAGTCGTTTCTAAGGAAATTTCTGAAAACAGGCAAGAATGCATTTCAAGGAGAACTGCCACTTTGGTGTTTTTTTGTTTTTTTGTTTTTTTTTTCATTTTAAATACCTCCAATATCCAAACAATGCTTTCCATAAGGAAAAGGGAATTTTACATGTAACATTTCAATGCAAGAACTCTGAACCTATGCATGAACGACCTTTGCCAGAACTTTTAAGCGCCCAATGTTTCCAGTGATGTGAGCACACAATTTTGGTCACTCAGCGGCCGCCCACACACTCTCAATTGCTGGATAGAGACAGTAAAACAACATGAAGTGGGCACTACTTAATCCGTGGACAAGCCATTTCTGTCGTCTAGTGATGATTGATCATGCTGAAATAATTCCCAGAGGCTTGATACTTACTGATTAGCAGCGCCAAAGCCTTTAGAATCGTTTTTAAAAAGCAACAACAATGAAATAACGTATTTTTATGTTTTGCCACCCAGGGACAATGATTTTAAAAACGTATTTATGCGTTTTGACACTGAATTAGTTCTTTAAAACCCTGTTTTTTAATGTTAAAAGGCATGTTAAATAAATAGTTCGCTATTATATCTATTAATACAATTGCTATAATATATACATTATATATATATATATATTAATATATATACCGTATTTTCACGTATTTAGCTGGTTATATTTTTGTATTTATCACTTATGGCGCACCAGTTCGTTGGGCGGGATTGCTGCTTGACCGCCTTACAACTACACAGACAAGCATGAAAGTGTGAGTACTATAAAAAAGCAGTGGGAGCAAAACTGAGTTTGGTTGTGGTTTATCTAAGTATTGATTACAAAGTAAAACATATGGATACAAACTTGTTGGAGTTTGTTTTTCTGCTCCCTCCAACTTGTAAACATTTGATTCATCAATCTTCAATTCTCTCGCGACTGCTCGGCTTCAATGTTCTTCCGCATAAGGTAGAAATCAACACACCCAGGCAGACAAAAACACTTAAAGCATTTAATGGAGGGAACGGGAGATTTTGGATTTAATTCATATTTGGAGGGGGAAACGCTCTTCAGCCTCCATTAATACAATAACTTTCAAATAGCTAGATACGCTACGGCGTTAGAATCCATGAGCACTTTCACCCACAATGCATTGCGTGCATCCTCCTCTGCACAAGCGGGATATGATTGCAATCAATCAAGAGACTCTTAAAAGTCACAGGAGATGCATAGAGGTTGTATTTAGTTGGAAATGTGAACCATCTAACAAAACATGGTATTCCACCCAAACAATGCTTTAAGTCTTGACTCGGCCAAGGCTCAAACCTATAACATCTCATTTTTGGGAGTGGGCACCTAAACCAAAGGCCACCGAGCTGGTATCCGTTCAATGCTCTGCATGAGAGACAGAGCCCACTGCCCAGCAGGGTGAGCCCTACATTTTAAATTAAATCCGAGACTTTTATGTGCGCCTTGTAGGCGTAAAAATACAGTTCATGTTAATATATGTAATACCATTGCTAGCTCTCGTAAATTGGTCCCTAATTTGTGGCAGGTTTCCCTCTACTTTGGTGGGGAAACTCACTCGACGGCATTGGAGCATTAAAAAACTTTAAAACATGCTGGCTTAAAAAATACTTCATTTTATTAATCCAGGAAAGCATAGCAGTTTTCTGCAGAACGCAAATCTACATTTTGTTGACCAATATTATCATATGTCCCTTTAGTATTGTATTTCTTATGATTAATTACAGTATTTTATTGGAACACTGTTTTAAATAAAATACATTCATTTAGAATTATAAGAAAATGTGCACTTCAGAATCAATCTGCCATTCATATTTTAGGAATGTGCACTACCTGAAGAAAACCGAGGTAAATTAAGGACATGCATCATAAACACAGGATGGGTGGGGACCTGAAGTTAACCCAGGAACTTTGAACTCCAAGACAGCTGTGGTAACCAGTTAAGTGACAATCTACCCTAAAGTACTGTCCTAAAACAGAATACAGCCCCCTCTGTTCAGTGTATAAGTGTTGCCCTAGTTAACTTTGCCCATTTATTGGAGAAATTTTATTTTAAGACAACACAGACCGCTGAACATTTTCTTAGCTAAAGTTATGAGAATCGTGTTACCAATCTGCTTAATTATTAGACTTGTTCTTGTGAATTCCTAGTTTGCGAGAATATTTATTTACTTTTAATTTAGATTAAGTACAGAACCCATTTGCTGTAAATGTTAATCTATTTGATTTCAAAGTTAAATAAGTGATTACCTTTTGTTACTTACAATTCATTGTAGTGTACCTTTAGACATTATTAATTGAAAAAAACAAAACAATAATTGACTGTATTTTTCTTGTGGACATTTTGTAGCGAGTAATGTAGTCTGGGCTACCAGTTGATACACATTTCTGAAATATCTTGTTGTTGTTTTTTTTTTATTACTCTAACTCAGAGGTCTCAAACTCAATTTTCTCAGGGTGAGGTGGGGCCAAATTGGGGTTTCCGAATAGAAAATCTCAGATTAAAACATTCCACTGTTCTCGTATACAGTGATCCATTGTTTGTCCTAGAGGTTAAGTTCTAGAAATAACCTGTGAAGATAAACCTTACTTTTTATAATTATCATACAGTTAAATATTCTACACCGTATTGATATCAAATAAAATAACTTTTTGACAAGCCCCAAGCATTCATTCAACAATATAAAAATACTCTATACTGTAAACATTTATCTTTTGATCAATAACTACTTTCTTAGGGACTTTTCAGTCAATCAGAATGCAAAAAACAATGAGCGATGCAAACCAGTAAAGCAGCAAAACCGTTATCGGTACATTGTGTTATAGCATGGGATCACCAAATATTTTTTTTCCTACACAAAATAAGTTATCAAAAATAAAGTAAACAGAACTAAAATTAGTCAGAAAATAAAGTCAGTCATAAATACATACGGGCAGCACGGCGGCGCAGTGGTTAGCGCTTGTGCGGCACACTTCATGTCATGGGAACCTGTCGTGGGTTCAAATCCAGCTCCAGACTTCCTGTGCGGAGTTGGTATGTTCTCCCCGTGCTTGCGTGGGTTTCCTCCGGGCACTCCGGTTTCCTCCCACATTCCAAAAACATACATTTCAGGTGAATTGGCCGGTCCAAATTGTCCCTAGGTGTGAATGAGCGAATGAGTTGTCTGTCCCTGTGTGCCCTGCGATTGGCTGGCAACCAGTTCAGGGTGTCCCCTGCCCACTGCTCGGAGATGGCTGGGATGGGCTCCAGCTCCCCCGCGACCCTAATGAGGATAAGTGGTACGGCTGATGAGATGAGATGAGATGAGATAAATACAAACAACAATAATCATGCAAATAAGTAATTACGTTCGTTTTCTACAAAAATTAAGATACAAATACATAAAAATAATGAATAATATGAAAATCTGTAAAAATGGGCTGCACATACTTTAAAATTTCACATAAAGACAGGGGCATCAAACTATCATATCCAGGCCCTGTAAATGGCCCATGAGTTTAAGACCACTGCTTTAAATCCTATTATCTTTGGTAGTGATTGTGGTAGTTGAAGTATTAGTCCTAGTAGAAGTAGTAGAATCATTTTATTACCAATACAGGGGAACACCCAGGGAATCAGACAATTTACAACCTAGGTACTTCAATGAGAAAGGAATGACAAAATTAAAATAAAAGGTACTTAGTGATTGTTATTTTTAATGGTGGAATGCTGATAATTGATTGCTGATCAAGTTTCTACTTGATTGAAATGTACAATTGGAATGTGAGAAAGAGGATGCCATAACAATGTGAATCAGTATTCGTTCGGCTTGAAGAAGAAAAAAAAAATATTATAAATGTTTGTAATACCAGATGCAAAAAGAAAATTGGTTACAAAGGGGAATTATGAACCACTGCTTCTCTCGGAATCAGATTTTAATAGATGGGTTTTGTTCTCTCTGAGGACTTGCGGGGGAAAAATCAAATTGGCAAGTGTTCCATAAGATAACAGTCTGAGTTTTAAAATTCCTCTAATGACAAATTTGGAGGATGTGATTCCACGTTTCTAGAGGTGATCAAAAGCAATTACAGCGCCTGACGGAAAATGGAGAGGAGTTGTGGCTTGAAAACGCAGCAGGACCCCAGTCTCATTACGCGGAAAATGTCGCCCGTCATTACATGTTGCATGGAAACCAACCTGAAACCAGTAATTGTGGACTTGCGGGTATTTTGTATGAGTCAATAATCTGCTTTCCACTGCAAAGTTAGAATTGTGGTTATATATTAGGCAGGCTTTTGTGATAACTTCCAGTCATTTTCTCCATTAGGATTTTCTCTTGTGGTTGAAGTACTAAATGTATTTCGATGACTGTTGAAGGATTGAAATATCGGTAATTTACTTAAATGGGCAAATAGAGACACTTAAAAGCATATAAAGTTGGGGGGTCCTGTTGTCTTGTGAATATGCTTGTTTTGTTGAGTAACCGAAAAAGGGAAAAAGGAAAAACCATGTAAAAGTTGCACCTAGAGTGTAAGTCGCATTTGTGGGAAAATGTATTTGATAAAAACCACCCAAAATATGCATGCCATCTTCGAAGGCAATTTCAAATTAAAATAAAATAGAAAACATGGTGTACTATCTCAGACACACTCAAATATGTCAGTTACGACATAACACATTAAGAGTTATTCATATATCTCTGGCATAAGGAAAATACTTACCAGCCTATCAGCTTCACTCCAAATCACTAGATCCAATGAAATATTAATTCCTCTATGCCACTTTTACTGTACATCACTCCTCAAACCTGGGAGTTTGACGATAAATCGCCCCCGCCTTCTGTTTTGAAAAATGTCCACCCACGACATGGCAAACTTGAAAGGATCAACACAGGCCTAGAGTGCCCTCTTGCTGTTTAGTGTGAAAATAACAAATTAAATTATATACAGCACTGTACCAGTAATACAAATTTAAAACTCAATGATGTAACAATGTGAAAATAATTTCACAAGTCTAACCGGAGTATAAATCGCATCACCAGCCAGACTATGGGGAAAACTGCAACTTGTAGTCCGGAAAATACGGTAACTTTTTGTTTGAGGTCTAGTTCTAAAAAACAAATGTCATCATGGATTACTGACAAAAACGAAATGTATTACCTTTGCTTTTTTAAAGTGGGAAAAGAACAACTTATTAAACAGTTCAGTCATATTGAAAATGTGTTGTTGTTGGCACACATCTGGTTTTAAAAATAGGTACACGTAATAAATTCCTTTGCCATTTCACAAAACACTGTCCATTTTGTTCTTTTTAAAAGTGTGTTTATAATATGTAACATGAAAAAGCCACTATCAAATAAACATTTCTGTGCTATTGAAATATTTAGGCGCACTTAAGTCTCAGATTTTCTTCGAAACGTGCGACGCGCCTTATCCTGCGGTACGCCGTGTCTGGTGTAGATCGGGCAATGTAGACCAGCTCGGTGGCCTTAGGGTTGGGCGGCACCAAAACTGGGAGGTCACAATTCAAGCCTTGGCCAAGTCATAGACTAACAAAACTTTTGAAAAAAATCCGATGTTTTTGTGAGATTGTTAACGTTTCCGACTAAAAGCAACTTGCATGTGATCTCCTGTAACTCTTAAGCTTCTGATGTTTGTAAACCACCATGTCCCGCTTGCGCATGTGACGTCACACTCAATTCATTTGCAGTATTTTGAATAACATTCTGTTTGATGTTGCCATACACTGCAAGAAAATCAGACATTTCATCACACAAAAAGGGTTCACTGGATAGAACTGAGTTTGGAACCATGATTTCAAGATGATTTCAAACCTCCATGATGACAAAATGACCTTGTGACAATTATTATAAAGTCAAGTCTTGTCAAGTCATTTTTATTTGTATAGCCCTAAATCACAAAGAGTCTCAAAATGGCTTCACAGATTATTCACTATATTACACAGACTATTTTTCAGCCGACGAGAAGAGTAGGTTATTCATATGCTATGGAGTAGAAGTGAGTTTTAATCTTAGATTTAAACATTTCCACTGAGGTTGCAGAACAATAATTATTGTTCAACTGCCCTTCTGGCTAGCTTGCTAAGTTGTAGCAAGTATTTCATTACACTTTAACTGTGTAAATAAATAATACAGATCCGATCAAAGTACCGGCTTAGTATTGATAAGAATGGTGTAGATTGATATTTGGATCTATCTGTTGTGAGGAATCACATGTTTAAGGTTATGTTATCAATATCTGCACCGCTTATCATGAGTAGGGTCGCGGGGTGCCGGAGCCTGACCTAGCTATCTTTGAACTGAACTAAGGGCCAGCCAGTTGCAGGGCACACAAAGACAGACAACTCACTCACTTATTTACAACTGGGGATAATTTGGACCCGCCAATTAACCTGACATACATGTTTTGAAATTTGGGATGAAACCGGAGCACCCGAGGGAAACCCACGCACGTGGAAATAATGCTAACTAAGGCCGGTAGCTGTATTTAAACCCATGACTTCAGAACTGTGCCATGGATGCGCTGTGCCACCCTGTTTAAGATCATTCAATGTTTTATTTGATAGTAGAAAGAATGTTAACATGCACTCCCTAAAACTGTTTTAAGTTCCTATTATTTTGGTGTGAACTCATCAGCAAACAAACTGCAGGCCCCAATGAAATTAACTTTCCAGATGTCACTTACCAAGTGCTCGGGGAGCTGTACATGAACTCCCTGCTCTCTTGTTTCCGACAGAGATCCATCAAAAATGAACAAAGCAGGGGCAACTGATAAAAGATTTCCAAGTTTCACTCTGGGTGTTATGCTTAGAAGTCGGCGGGTGGTTCACAGCTCAGTCGTGGACAAAACAAAGTGATATTTAGTAGCGTAGGTCAAAGGTCATTTGTGCAATTTACGTAGGAGTATACGAAGGAAGAAGTTCTAAAAGAGCTGGTATTTCTCTGACATCTATTTGGGCACCTACACTGCATAATGGCTTCACTTTCTCAATGTAATAATGGTCTTAATTGTCTAAAAGGAACACTGTGTGCTGGCCAGGGTTATCATTTCTGCACTTAAGAGGAGATAAAGTCCATTTTCGTGACTACAGGGTTCACTGTAACGGCTATATAGATGAGATTCATTTAGGGGTGTGCATGGGCTATTCGGTCCCAACCTATTTGTAGAATCACCAGGATTTTCCTCTCTCAATTTTAATTGAGAGGCATCACAAGACAGTACAGTGCTTTCTTTTTGGGGGGAACAACTCTACTTAATTTTAAATTAATGTTTTTTTTTTGGTTTTTTTTTTGGCTGCACTAACTCGAGTCTGTTTTATTTATGAAAGTGCTCACCTTTTTCTGTTACGCAAAGACAAAAGTGCATTATTGTCATGATGTTAATTATTAATATTGATATTCCGCAATATACTGTCATCTATGCATCTAATGTACATTATGTTAGAATATTGTGGGTCTCATTTTTCAATGTCGAATTATGAAATATTTTTCATGATACTAAACGTTTGCGTGGCAACCCATTTTAGACATATTAAGACGCTTTTGAGATGGATGCGACAGAGAGACAAAGAGACAAAGAGACTGACTGACAAAGGGACAGAGCGATGGAGAGACAGGGGAATGGAGAGACAGGGAGACGAAGGGACGCTGAGACGTTGATACAGTGAGATGGTGAGACTGAAAGACAGAGAAACGAAGAGACAGAGAACAAAAGAAGAGAGACAGAGAGGAGAGACAGAGAGAGAGTAGAAAAGACAGAGAGAAGTAAAGACAGACAGACAGACAGACAGACCACTAAATTAACTATAAATAAATGTATTTTACAAGTAGCCAGACCTAAAGTTAAACACGTTAATGATTGGTCATGCTGTGGTTAAAGAAGAAGGGGGCAGGTGGGCTGTCCGAAAGCTTTATCGTGTAAAAGTTTATAAAGTTACACATTAATCTTTCCTGATTAGACTAGAGGTCATTTGCATGCTGAGACGCTTTACTGGTCATCCACAGCAAGCCAAATCACGTTTTGCTTTGCCAGGAGCTCACTAAACTCCCAACATTTTTTGTGCTGAAACAATTAGAACGCTATGAATATGACAGTTCAATTAACAATGCGGGGCAGCACGGCGGCGCAGTGGTTAGCGCTTGTGCGGCACAGTTCATGTCATGGGAACCTGTCGTGGGTTCAAATCCAGCTCCAGACTTCCTGTGCGGAGTTTGTATGTTCTCCCCGTGCTTGCGTGGGTTTCCTCCGGGCACTCCGGTTTCCTCCTGCGTTCCAAAAACATGCATTTCAGGTGAATTGGCCGGTCCAAATTGTCCCTAGGTGTGAATGAGCGAATGAGTTGTCTGTCCCTGTGTGCCCTGCGATTGGCTGGCAACCAGTTGAGGGTGTCCCCTGCCCACTGCCCGGAGATGGCTGGGATGGGCTCCAGCCCCCCGCGACCCTAATGAGGATAAGCGGTACGGCTGATGAGATGAGATGAGATGAATTAACAATGCAAATGCTATGAAAACGTGGCTCCTAACTTTAGTCGAACTGCATTTTACACTAAACAACTCACTGTTACTGACTCATCATTTGCTAAGTTCTACCACTGCAACGTGGGACTTTTCAGCTTCATTTTGAGAGACCTGTACCGATCAATTTATTTACACAATTCCATATTTACTGTGTTTAGAAAAATAGAACTGAACAACTGAACAACTAAACAACAAACATACTCCTGATTAATAGCATTGAGAAAAAAAACTATCATCATGGTGGGCTTCAGTCTATGTAGCGTGATATGTTTAACTGGAGTGTACAACCCCCCCTGCCTTCATCCGTCCGGAAAAACTATTTTCAGTGAAAAAGGGAGGAAAAAGTTGTCCCGCTCTTGAGTATAAATTATAAATAATGGCGTTGCCCTGAACCTTCACAAGGTGAAGCAAGGATGACAAATGGGATTTTAGTAGGGAAAAGAAGGTATGTTAGGAAAGGACATTCTATTTGTGGGAAAGCCATAATGGGTACTTTTTATGAGAGTAAATCTGAAAAAATATTGTATTTTACATATTTTATGATAAACCTTTTCTTAAATTTTGTTCTAATGCATATTTGATGTTTTCAAGCCTTCTTGAAGGCTTTGGAGAATATGCATTTTCCGGTTATGGTGTTAGGCGAACTAAGTCTAGGTTAAGCAGGCAGTAAAAGTAGTTGCAAGACCTTGTTAGAGCAGCTAACCAGAGTAGTAAGAAAAACTAGCTTTAATTGACGTGCTAATTTGTTTTCATTGCAAAGGCGTACATTTGGTTTTGGTTTTGCTGGGGATGAAGCCATTTCTTTAAAGGATCATACAATAATAGTGGGGATAAAACAATGATTGCTCGATATTGGTGGGGACATGTCCCCTCCGTCCATGCAAAAACTATGCCTTAGGTCAGGGGTCGGAAACCTTTTTACCCAAAGAGCCATAAAAGCAAAATGGTTTTTTGAGAGAGATACCCCATATAAATTTCAAGACAAAATTTAACAAAACCGCAAAACCCACTCTCGAGACAAAAGATCATTTTCCAGTGCATTTTATTTTGCTATGTGACATTTGATGATTTGATCAAATTTATGAACAAATAATAAAAATGCCAGAGCCTGTGTACCATATCAACAAATAAACCAGTTTAAACTTGTCTCCTTCATGCATTTACCTGAGATAGTTAAAGCGCATCTTGGCCGTCATTTTTTGTAAATAATTATTCAACAACACCAGAGAAACCTCTATCACATTTTTGTTTATTTCAAGAAGGCGTTTGACAGATTATGGCAAGCCGGTCTATGGGCAACCATGCGGAAGTAGAACTTGGGCCAAAAACTAGTTGAACAACTGTACGCCATTGCGGTACTGATCAATGGTACCAGTGGAGCATGGTTTCAAACCACAGTTGTTGTGAGATAAGGCTGCATTCTCTCTCCAACTTAATTTAACATCCTCCTGGAGAGGATCACGTCCAAAGCTGTGGAGTAACATGAAGGTACAATCACACATCATCAGTACCCTACCTTTTGCTGATGACATTGGCTGATTGGCAGGAGACTAACAGAAACTCAGAGATCTGGTCAGTTGCCTGGACAAAGCATCAGGCCAGTATGTGAGGAAATCAGCACATAAAAAACAAGGTAATGACCAACAATCCCTAAGATATCATAACAAACATCACCATCAACCACTGAGAGTTAAAACTAGTCACCAAATTAAATATCTTGGAGCTGTCATATCAAAAGAAGGGTCAGAACCAGAAATTATGGCCGGTACAGCTCATACCATAGCTGCGCTTGCCAGACTTAAATCCATCTAGTGGGACAAGAACACAGCAGTGAAATCAAAGATCAGAATCCTGCGAGCGCTACTTCCATCTTTGCTGATGCTACAGGAAACTTCTTGGCATCAGCTACTTAGCCCACGTGACAAACGAAATGATGAGCAACACTATGAGAGGGCATGTTGGACCCTACAAAAAACAGTTGATAATTGTGCGCAGATGGAAACCTCAGTGGTATGGTCACATCACAAGATTATCAGGACTGGCCAAGCTAATCCTACTGGGCACAGTCCAAGGGGGCAGGAAGACCGAAAAAGAACTTGGCCGATAATATTAAGGAAAGGACTGGTGCCAACTTTGCTACGACCAAAAAAACGAGCCAGGAACCGTCAACAATGGAGAAAGCTTCCCAGAGTTGCGTACTCATTGGTGTCCTGACAGACCATGAGGTCAAGGGATCTGTGAACCACGAATGGTTTCAAACAAAGTGCAAGCTGAGTTATTTTGTAAAATGTCACAAAATACAAAGTTAATGGATATATTTCCTTTCAGCACAAGAGGCACTTGCGGAGGAGAGAGAGAGAGAAGCATGGTGTGTGTGCGGGGATCTACCAACCCCTCTTGCTCACCAAATCAAATTGCTCTGGATACTTGGCTGGCTCTTTTGGGCGTTTACAGTTTGTTTTGTGAGTTTTTATGATAAGGTGTTTCAACAGTGAACATACATTGTTTAATAGGGTTCCATATAAAGGTTTCATTAGAGATGTACAGCAAAATGGAGTATATATATGGGACTGAACCCATATATTTCTTGCTTGCTCGGTTTTGCATGTACTTATATCAGAACAGTAGTAAGGTCTCTGAGTCGTATATTAAATATACCCACATATTATCTCCAAGCCAGAAGATGAGAAGAGCCACATCTGGTTCATGAGCCATAGGTTCCCGACACCTTCCCCGGGTCAACTGCATATTAAAAGTACTTGTGGAATTTCTACTCGCTAATGCCATGTTGTAGCTTAAGTCATCATTGCAGCCTATGTCGAGCTCATTTTGTGGCGTTTGCAAGAACGTGCATTTCTTTGACCTGCTCGAAAAAAACTATCCATCCATCCATTTTCTGCACTACTTATCTTAACTAGGGTGACAGCGGTGCTGGAGCCCATCCAAGCTGTCTTCAGACAGTGGGAATGGGACACCCTGAAATGGTTGCCAGCCAGTCAAAGGGCACATAAAGAGGGGCAACCCACTCGCTCATTCATACCTAGGTACAATTTGGACTGGCCAATTGACCTGACATACATGTCTTTGGAATGTGGGAGGAAACCAGAGTGCCGAGAGAAAACCCAAACAGGCAAGGCGACGCCGGTAGCTAAAATTGAACCATGGACCTGCGCACCGTGGGGCAGCGCGTTGACCACCAAGGCTATTTGTAACAGGCATTTTTTCATACTTTTTACACACCCTAACATAAAAAGTGGGGGAAAAGCATAAAATCATTCTCCATCCCCTACCCAAATCCTAATGTGTTCTGCCCCAGACACATTTGCTAAAAGCAGGACAAAATTAGATAAGCACAGTGAAAAACAGCACAAGGGCTCTTTGAACTCAGTTGGGTATTTTAACACAAGTTCAATAGACAAAAAATAAACTTTCAACTTTTTAAGACACCTCAAGCAACGCATCTCACCTTTTCATTGATGTGGTTTCGATGGTGTAATTGTAATCCTGTGCAGTACTTTGAGACAAATTGTGATTAAGGGCACAAATAAATGTGACTTAACTTGACTTGACCGTGGTACAACTTGTTCATTGCAAATTGAAATTAAAAAATAAAATTTAGACAGTGTCTCTTTAATGCATTGATCAATTTGATTACCAGTTACAGAACGTATATGTATATATATTTTTTTCTTAATGATTTTTCAGTCTTAAATTCATATATTGCTCTACCATTGCCTGGCATCAAGTCCAGGGCGTCCCCTCACCACTGCCGAAGTCAGCTGGTATAGGCTCCAGCGCCCCTGCCACCCGCGTTTGGATAAGCAGTTGGAAAACAAATGAACGAAATTCTTGTGTTTAATGGTATCAATTAAAAAAGGAGGAATATACCGCAGTCAATTGTTGTTATTAGCAGCATTAAGCAGTGCTTTTTCCCTCTCTCTCCAGGATTTGTCGAAGATTGCCGAGTGAAGCCGAAACTGTGCAGGTCGACCGACCCGACCGAGTAGTCTCTCCTCCGAGGCGACGAGAGGAAGAAGCGTGACCGAGCGGAGAAGCTGGGCGAGAAGCGCATTCAATTCGCTCCCACGCTTCGTTTTTCTGGGGGAAGGGGGTTCACATGAATTTCATCCACTCAAGGAGTAAAATAAACGCACTTTTCTGTGTATGCTTTCTCAAGGAGAGATTTTGTGCCCATGCGCACACGGTCACCGAATAGATCCACTCACTTATATTCAGACCTGGTCGGGATAGGACCTTGTCTTTCTTCTCCCCTTCTTCCTTTATGGTTTCTTTTTACCACGACCGTCTTGGACTTGTGTTACTATTTCTAATTGGGTGCCTGTGGCGTGGATTTTCCTCACAAAACTGAAGACGCGGAACGGCATAGGTGGCGTTGAGGAGAGAAGACATGCCAACGGCAGCGGCGACAACGAGGAGACTCCGTAAGTACTCCGCATCCAGTTTGTGTCTTTAACTTAACTTATGTTGGCGGCATTTGCTGTGCGGGAGTATGGTTGGTTTTGGAATGGGTGTCACGAAGAAGTTTGGAGGAAGGAAAGGGTTTTGTGACGTTTGAACGTTTCGCGAAGGTCAGCCCCGGTGTTGAGCGAGTCGAAGAAACATTAGCCCAAGCTAATGGAACTTGGGTGGTTTGGTTAAATTTTGCTTACTTTCAAATCAATTTATGTCGAATTTGGATTAAAGGGTGTAATTTGAGTGAGTTACTACAACTTCGCAATGGTACTCGAGCAAAAAAATTACGAAGATATTTGCCATAAACGAGATTAATTACCCATCCCCTAATGACGTGTGCCCTCGGGATTTAAATGAATACGCAGACAAAAAAATCTGCAATGGCGGGTTCTCAGGTTTAGCCCATGTTAATAAAATGTCGTTTCGTGTTCGTGAGCATGTGTGTTTTTGTGTGTATGCACTTTCTCGCCTGCGCGCGTGCACTTCGGCAGCCATGACGTCACAAGCAATAATAATCTTTCGATGTATTGCTGACAGCTGTCAATCACCACCACCACGACCCCCTCCCCTTTTTTAATTGTGCTGCTGCTTAGATAGAAGCTCAGTGGTGGTAGCCTACGGCACTCCTCAAGGCTGGATCCAATCCGGGAAAAGAAGAAGGGGATAGAGGAGGAGTAGGAGGAAGAAGAGGAAGACAGAGGGATGTTTTTCCCGACACACACAAGAAGGTTTAAGATCGATGCTCTTGGTGCTCTGGTGGCAATCTTGCAGATTGAATGTAAATTTATGTTGGTAAACGAAACTTAGATGGTCTCCAACCCAAAGCAGACATTGCAGATCTCTAAAGAGGAAAGATGTACAGTTTCTTGAAATTGCATCAGATGCATGTTTAAAAGAAGGCCTGCTCGTGTGTGATTCTATTGCAAAGATGTGAGAATTAAGCCCATTTGAATTGTGTGACCAATGTCTGCAAAAAGCATCGGGTGTTCTTTGAATCATCGTGTTGATGTTTTGTTGTTTTTCTTTTATCTCTTTGATTTGGGATTAACAGTCTTGGGTTTATGTAACAGCATTTTGAATTCTTTGCTCAAGTTCCCCCGAATATCATATGCATGTAGCATGGTTGGGTAAAGAAAAAGGCAAAACCTGAGAGATTGGATGTGTTCAGGGATGCTACTTTGGATACTCATTTAAAATGGTAGTAGCAGTGGTACTACTACCACCATTACCAGATCAAAAATAAACTCATTTCACCCTACAGGGAGCAGCATTTCTTCATTCTGGAAAGAATGAGCTTCCTGAGCACAAGCAGAAATGTCAAGACACACTCATTGAACAACACACAGTAAACCAGAGGTGTTCATTATGTCATCCACAATATTTGACTGCAAAAAGAAAAACAAATCATCATATATTCAAATCAAACATCAAACTAAAGTGTTGATGTAATCAACTTGAAGGGTAGATCTGTTGGAAACCTGCTTTGGCGTCTTATGTGACTCCGAAACGGTTGAACTGATTTTTGTGAAATTTTACACTGTTATACTTTAGGGATCTGTGAATGTCAAGTCAAGTCACATTAATTTGTATAGCCTTTAATACCAAAATGTCTCAAAGGATTGCACAGGCCACAATGACTCCAACCCTGATCTGGAACCAACATCCGGGTAAGGAAAAACTCAAAAATCTCAGCATGAGGAAGATAAGAAACCTTGAGAAGGGACCACACAAGTGGTAATCCCCCTTCTAGGATGACCATGCTGGTATATATGTTGCATTGGATAACGATACAAAAAACATTGTCAACATCAATAAAAAAATAGATAATACGTAAAATTGTTCAAGAAGTCCATGACAGCAACGACGCAGCTTCCCATCTCAGTGGCTGGTAGATGCACATGATGACGTGCTTCAGGTACAGGTGCTGGTCCACTGACCACTCTCGACTCGTTCTTCTCCCTCACTTGCCACCAAGCAGGCAGATGGAAGGAGCAGGGAAAATGTATGAGGTGGGCATCAATCATAAGCTATTGAATAGAAGTCTGTCTTAAGTCTAGATTTAAAAACTTCCACTGAGGTTGCAGATCTAATCTCAGGAAGCAGAGCATTCCACAGCATCGGGGCCCAGATGGAGAACCCTGTCTTTAGGGGCCGGTCACACAGACATTTGCGGCTGAATCACGGCCAGAAATTTCTGCCTTTGAGGCGGACGCCATTGGACGCATTAAGATCGCCATTCAGACGAGATACAGCGGTGCTTAACACGCAGTCGGAAATTCGCGCGCGGGTGGCAGCGCGAAATTATTTGGCGCTGCTCAAATCTTCAGAGCGCGGGCACACAGCCTTTCACGAGCTTACTGAGGCTGAACCACGGCCAGAAATTTCTGGACGTGAAGCAGATGCTGTTGAGCGCTGTTGGACGTTTTGAGACCGCCATATAGACGAGATAGAGCAGTGCTTTACTCGCGGTCGGAAATTTTCACGTGGTTGGCCGCGTTCAAAACTTTTGAGCTGCTCAAAAGTTTGAACACGTGTTAAACCGCGTGCCGCACACGTGGTCAACACGAGGTAATGACGCAGAAATGACGCGGAACGACGTGCTCTGGCCGCGGCCAGGGCATGCTTACACATGGGTAGGACGGGAAATTTCAGCGGGTAATCGTGGGTGGAGCATGGTAATAGCATGTTCTGCGCCTGTATCGCGGTGTTATTACGTGAAATTAGCGTGTTACGCGTGTGACAGTCAAACGCCTTTCTCCGCGTATAAACAGCGCGAATGCCGAGCACACGTCATTTGTGCTCGTGACGTCAAGGGGGTGAACATGGATCCCCGTCAGCGTCGTTTCTCTTCATTTCGAATAAATCTTTCGGTGCATTCGCAGCAAAAGTTTAATTCTGGGACCTTAGCTTAGCCCTTTGGTTGAGAGTAAGAGTCCCGGCTCCTGAGCTTTGTAGCGTATTATGAACCTATCGATAATGGATAATGAATAAAGAAGATAGAACAATCTCCCTTAAACACCCCCCCCCCCCCCCCATATTTATTTCTTGGCATTTCTTCTCAGGATAACAAAATAAAATTGGTGCCATAGCTTGAAATCTTGATCTTTACGGGACTGTGTCTTGTGCGGTTAAGATTGCTACAGCCCGGTGCCGTGATTTGCATCCCCTCGCTAATACAACCACCTTTACCTCGTTTTATCTCACTTTTAAGTAATGTAATGGCGAACATTTAACTAAAACCACAACGTCTTGCATTTGTTGGAAATGTAATACAACTTAATCCACTGCGTCTTTGCTTTTGTTGTGAACGTAATCGAACAGTAATGCACACCGTATATAAAATCCTCCCCCCCATCGCGTGAACGCACATTCTGCTGCGCTTCCAACGAAAGCGATCGTATTCTATATAAAACGCTTATTAAAACTATAAAGCGAGATAATTATAACAAGTGGGAGATCCTAGTCTATATAACGCGTTAATTCAAACAATAATGTGCGATCGTATTCTACAAAATGCGTTTGTTAACGCGGATGAAAAAGTCAAAAGCGATCGCAGCAGAATGCGCGTTCACGCGAGGGGGTGGGGGGGTGAGCCTGTTGCGTAGGAGTCGGATTTGGGCACAACACTGGCTCGGGAGCTTTTATACTCGTGGTCCACACGAGAAAATGACGCAGAAATGACGCGATGAGGAAGCGGAACAGTCGCCGGCGTCTTTTTTCCGGCCATACCACAGATGAACAGCGGGTTGGCCAAATTTGCGCATTTTTCATCCCGGGCAACCACGGGCAAAAAAAAACCCGCAAAATTTTAGCCGTGATTCAGCCGCAAACGGCTGTGTGACCGGCCCCTTAGCTAGGTTTTTTTGTCAAGGTACTCCCAATAAATACCGCCGAAATCGATAAACATCTGCCTTTGTGGGGTCTCTAACGCCCCCTGGTGGCCAAATGTGTCCTGTACCTCTTGACCACAAACCATTTGAATCAGCTGAATCCTATCCTCTATTGGACCGGCAACGCCGGCCATTCTGTTTGTATATATTGTAACTAAAGATAGTAACATTTTGCGTGAACCGGGAACAAACTTGTATTGAAAAATTCCTTGCAGTCGGCTCACTTGTTTCCATCCCTCACTACTGAGAGTGGATCTTTTGCAAGTTTTGATCCACAGGTATTCGCTACATATGACATCACCCAGTTTTTGCAGAAATGTCAGCTGTTTTATTTATGTGTGTTGAGTTTGTGGACAGAAGATGGTGCCTAGATGGGAAATATCAGAAGGCTAGCAAGCGACTGAAATAATGAATATTTAATTTTCTGTTGGTATCGTTTTTATTTTGAGCATTACCCTGTCAGCTCATATGCCAGCACTCCTTGTTCTGATATCAGTCTGAAAACGAGTTGAAAAAAGGATTGTACTCCAAGTGCCCTGCTTAACCTTAAGTTCCTGTTTGATGAAATGCGGAATGGTGCATTGTCATTTACATTCATGGCACTTGGTTATCAAGCTGTCTTACTGCTGCGTTCTGCTGACTAAATTACAAGGGCCATATGAGGCCTCGGTTTACTGTAAAACATTTTGTGGGCAGCTGGTGCCGTTTGGATGCTGTTATGCGGGGCCAGATATTTCACTGTGTAATCCTCCCGTGCACAGTGAAACAGAATTTTGATGATTTTCCTCTTGATGGTTTTGTTTTTTACTGGAGCTTGCTGTGCTTACGTAGATTGTGGGCTGTTAATAGTCACTAATACCTAGAAGTAGGCGTAGCGGACTCGCTGCTCACGATGGAGAGTAACTTTCTGGTAATCAGGAGGTGACTTTATTGCTAGGCATCCTTTTGGGAATTTGATAAATGCTTGAATGGTCTCTGTTGGCCTAACATACAGGGATGTGATTTTTCCGCTAATTCGCGGAATTCCGCTTTTTTTATCTCCAAAAATAAAATTTTAAAATTTCCGGTGTTTTAATTGGTAAAAAAAAACGATTTCGTCTCGACAGCATGCCATTTGAGTGTTTCCGTAACTGAAATGAAACGTACTTGCGATTGGTTGAAGTCTCGTGTTGACCAATAAACGCGCTTGTTATAGGAGTGTGCCATTGTTCATTTCTCACACGTTTTTGCCGGGTGTTTAAAGAAAGATGTCCGTGATCGAACGCAAAGATGCTCCGCGAGCTAAAGAAATTGATAAGATTGTAAAAAACAAGTTTCGATGGGACTGGTTGGAGAAGGAATTATCTACGAATGTTGGAAAGAAGACTGTGACGAATTTGTTCAATGACTTTATTCGGAAGATCGATCGTGCCGGGAAAGCACTTTGCATTTGGTGTCATGATACCATCGACTATGGTGGGAGAGGTTTCAAAGCTCTTGAAAGTCACGCAAAGAGCAAAAAACACGTGAAAGAACTCCAGTCAAGAACGACAAATTATTCCATCGCTGGAAGTTTCGGTGCCCAAACGAAAACTCCAAAACTTTACGGCCTCCATCCCTTATTGACATCACAATCGGAAGCGGTAATAAAGAGACGTGATCCACCCCAACAACCTGTACCAGTTGCTGATAGAGTCGTGAATTTTGAGGTAGGTGGTAAACTTTTCAAATTTATTTGACAGTTTTCCCATTTTTTTCGAAAATATTATAACGTAATAAAAATGGCCATAAATATTTAACAATTACAATAATAGATTTTCATGTGTACATTACACCAACACTTTACTGTAGGGCCTATACTTATTGTACTTTTTACTGCCCTGGTCCTACCTGGTCCCCCCCCCCCCCCCCCCAGCTAGCAATCACCCCCCCCCCCCCCCCGCTAATTTTCAGATAATTTCACTTTGGTCAAATCACATCCCTGAACATATAAATGGTATGTACAACAACAATTCTTTCCCCACCAGAACTGGTAACCGATAAAATATTATTATGGCTGAACGATCAAATTCTTTTAAACTGCATGTTTTATTTAAAAGAAAACAAACATGTCAATCCATCGTTATGTTTATCAATAAGAATCACTCAGAAGTCTGTGTGTGTGTTTTTGCTAATGCGATATTCTCGACATTATTGACTTATTTCTTGTGGTGTCCCAGTTGAATGCATACAACTTGGATTTCGTAGCCAAACAGAAATACTTTATAATGGGGTTGTTGTTTTTCCTTTTATCATAACTGTACGTGGAAATTACTGTACTGTAAGGCAAACCTAAAAGCCCCAAAATGGCCAGAAATCTGAAAGTGGGCCTTTTAATTGCATAGATATAAATAAGGTTTGGTTCACAATCATTTGTTCCAGTGTGAGGTCACTGTTCTGCCTTTGAGAAACATTTAGAGTGGTCTTGGAGCACACTCTTTTGGTTAACAAGTTAATCTTTTGTTGCTCAAAGGAAAACAATAAAATCGCCGAACTTCAACCGCAGCACAGACGCCAACTTTCAAAAGTGTTCAAGCTTGCAAAAAGGGGATATTTCGGAGTAATGACAGCAAAGTAACAATTTACAAGTTAATTGAATTTTTCCAGTGGTGAAACTAGGTATAATGTGTTCAATGAAATACATTACTTAGTTTACATTTCTTCATTTACATTTATGCAACCTGACCCTTTCTGTAGTTTTAATTCCATGCACATTGTAGTCCAGTGTGCCTTTATATATGGAAAATATAACCATGGAAGACTCATTTTTGGAGTTTGGACTTTATAATCCGGTGCGTTTTATATTGCAGGAAATACGCTAATCATTTTCAATATCTAATCTTTCACAACTCCTGTATCATTTTATCCCGAAACGTTTACATTACATTTTAGCTTCTGCAATGATTGTTTTTAATTATTTTTTAACTGTATTTATATCAACTTCACTCATAAATATCTGATGTAAGGTTGTCTGACTCAAGACGCTTTTTTTGGATAAACCTTTGTCTGTATCAGAGTTAAAGACCTTAAATTTAGTACTTCCCACATGCATCTGTTGCTCATTGACCTGAATAAGCGGCTGTCAGTTGTATGCTGATTGTGAATGGTATTTCCTAGAAAGCTCGGGCCGGGCCGCTGCCTGAGCATCTGTCTTGGTCTCCTCATCCAAGCATGGTTACTTAAGGCCGGCGAGGTAGGAGGTGAGGGTAGGTGGAGACAAATTGATTCTAGTTATAAAGTCCATCTACCCAGGAGAAACTGCCAATCGTCGCCAACTCCCAGTTATTTCCAACTGGTAAATTCCCAGTAATTTCAAGGCTCCCAGCTCACTTTAATGAGAGGTTTTGTCTCCAGTATACTGGTTTGTGGTGGTTTGAATCAACTACGTTTTTAGGGGGCACAGCGTGGTGATTAGGGGAATCACTGGGCTGCCTTCTGGGCGGCAGCATACAAAATGCAAGCCAAAGTCTTTTTTTTTTTTTTTTTTTTTTTTTTAAGTAGAGGATCTGATTTGGACTGTGTATAAAAGCCAGTTATGTTTAGCAACAAAATTAATCTTGCCTACAAGCCGAGGTTGAGGCCACTTTCTGCACATGTAGGCCCTTGTTGATTACTGCATCAAATGTAGTAATTTTTCTGGTTATTATATATACAGACGCTCCAGTTCTTACAACCATTTGACTTACGAAAAACCGTAGATCCGATAAATGTTTTCGGGATGTCCAGACATTGCTGTAATTTAAATATTGTATTGTGTGCACATTTTTCCAAGTACAGGATAGTACTGTAGTCCTTCTTTCCGCTGCTACTAGCATGTGGCGCTGTGAGAGGTCACCCAGAATCCACCCTGAAGAAGAAATGGGCTTCCTCTCCCTAGTTTGTGTGTAAACATTCTATACTGTATGTCCAGTGTGCTAAGAACTTTGACATTTCTATTGTTTAGCATCACGTGCACCCATTCAATGTGGTTTTTGTCAAGTGAAAAGAAGAGGCGAGTTATTTCTTTTGAAATGAAAGTGCAACAAGAGCGCTTGATGTGGTTGAGAAAATGGTTGGATCGCTTTTTTCGGCCACTTTCTACAACGGAGAAGGAGGTCGCCTAACCCTTACAAACTTTCGAACCATCGTCCAGAACCTCTTTCGTAAGTAGGGCAGCATCTGTATATATATATATATATATATATATATATAGAATAGAGATGTACGATTTTGGATAAAAAAAAACAATTGCAATTTTGATGAGATTTTTTATTTTAAAAGGAAAGGGAATTTTCTGTGCTAGTTTTTTTCCTTGGTGAGAACATAACATAACTTGAGATGACGTACTATGGCTGAGAGTATACGACTGTAACAAAATATCAACTATATATGTTCAAATAAAAACAGAACTGCAGTTGAAAAAATGTTTTTATTGCCATTATGCAAAAGGACAACGAAATTGGAGGGCTATTCAGAGAGCGGCTGGCAAGCTACACGCTAGTCTGGTCCCTTTGATTTCTGCAAGGTCTTTGTGATAATTGAAATACAAGTGTCACAAATGTAGTGGTTTTCCATGAGTAGTAGCTCCAAGTCGTCCGTTTTATTAGTCATAGATCTGGCTTTGGTTACTGGCCACATTTCGCGATGGTGGCTCAATTGTTTTAAGCCTGGCTGTTAGCTTTCCCTTCTGACGCCGCCTCAATTAATTCCCAGACATGATAAAAATCCAGGGAGCACCCTCTAGTGATCAGTTTTTTTTTTGCACTCTTCTGACTTCTGACTTACCTCAGAGTCTGATTTAATTGATGAATTTATTTTCAATTTAACAAGCCACTAAAACTAAAGCCTGTTGCGTTCGTTTTGGTGGCCAGTTGTGCGCCTGGCTGCTTGGCCTACTGCTTAGAGCAGCATATCAAAGTTGTTCACACTCGTCTTGGAAACTTTGCCTTGCCTTTATTGGCTGGTGGTTAAAACTTGCTTCTGTTTGGCCGGTGCTGTTAAATCACGAGACGTGATGAGTCTTGTTGGCCAAACACTCCATCACTCAAATAACAAAAAAATGCACTCCGATTTCGGTTAATCATGCAGCCCATTTTATATATATATATATATATATATACATATATATATATATATATATATATATATATATATATAAAACAGCGTTCTCGTTTGCTCGCGTCCCTGCGTCGTAGACGCATTATTTTTGCTGGGGACGCATCGTGTCAAATCAACGTGCATCCCCGGGACGCAACTTTTTTGACACAAAATTATCATTATTATTTTTTAACAAAGATTTACTGCACTCCAAACTTTTCGTCAGCCATTGTTGTTTTGGTCTCGCGGTTCGAGTTTTCGTCTGCACGCCGATCTCGAATTCGAGTTGTGTAGTCCGTCTCTTTTTAGAGAACCGGCTTTTTCGGCTCAACTCATTAAAGAGCCGGCTCTCAAACGTCTCACTTGCTTTGATGCATTATATTACGAATGATTATGTTGTAAAAAGAAGTTAAGAAAAAAAGGAAGTATAAAAGGAGAAAATGAAAAAAGACTGTGGTGATCCCTTTTAATCAGTATATTATATAATTAATAATTTGAATAAGAAAATGTATTATTCTACTTAATTATATTTGCATGTATTTTTTCCTTCTACAGTGAACGTCCAAGCGACTTAATTTTTGAACTTTTTTTTATAATAAACCTCATTCATGTCGAGCAACTCGGTGTCTCACAACAAAATGTTCATTAACAATACATATGATGTAAGGAAACACATGTACAATATAACATGTTAAACTATATAAATAAACATGTTTGAAATAAAAAAAGATTTTTTTGTATTTTGTAATGGAAAAGGGCATGGGGCACACAAAATGTTGGAGACCCATAGATCTCTGTTGGGACCCATAGATTTTTGAGCATGCGAGTCCCCGGGACCCATCACTTTTCACAGGTAGAATGAACACGGATATAATATATTTATATACATAAAACGAGAGGAATTACTTTAGTAGACTGCTTGTCGGTTTTAACATTTCTCACTTCTAAATGTCAGCAGCATGTAGACAAAGTGATTTGCTACTTCTGTCAAGGGTAATGTAGAAGCAATTTGACTACTGATTGAAACCAGCTCTCCCACTTAGGAGTGCACTGGTGGCATTGTACACCATTTACACGACAGGTTTTTATGGGGCACCCTTGCAGGGTGGCAAAAAGTTGAAACAGACTATTTCTTGCTCAAGACGGGTTGCTCTCCAAACCTGAGCATGAGTTGTTTTGGCTGAGCGAAGAGTTGAGTGTGGATGGCATTGAGAGGCTAAGTGTTGATAGATTCTGTCTTTTTCTCATTAAAGAAAAGTTGTTCTGGCTATTAGACATATGGAGAATGCGGAAAAACTAGTTATTTTTGAGTGCTGTTGGAACGCTTTGCTTTTTCTCCAACAGCAATTTTTAACCAACACAATTTGTATGTGATGAGGAACCTTTAAACAATGAGGCTTTCTCACACTTGTAATCAAGTTTGTTAGTGACTCTAACTAATTTGCTGCAAAATGCCATTATAAACGACATTATGTGTTGATGATCCATATGTCATAGAGGATTTGGGCAAAAAAAAATTTCAGCAGTGCGAGTTATTAATCTCATGCCGAGCAAGGCGGCCCTAAACCTGCTGATACTTTTGATTAAAAAAAACTAAAAACAATTTCTATTTTTGTTATCTGCTTACTTTTAAATCAATGATGGGATCAATGGAGTTTTTTACCATTCTTTTGTTTTATATTTGCTGAATCCGCAACTGAGTATGATCCTTCTTTTAAACAGGAGATGGCCTCTTTGGTTATGTTTTGCTTCTTGTCTTGTTAGGGCATAATTAAATTTGTGCATAAACAAACAGACTACCTGGACGGAGGGTGAATATTGCAGAAGGTCAACGAGTCTGTTGTCTTCATCTGGCCTGACTTAAATGTCATGTGCGCTGCCTTCATCTAATATGCAAGTGCAAAAGTGACACACGCACACATACAGGCACTAGCGATGCAGATTAAATGATGTCTGCGATGAGCAATGAGGCGATTGTCACACCGAGCTCAGCCGTGGATTCTCAATTTTAATTAGCAGCACGCTACATTAGCCGCAACGCATGGCAAATCAATGCATCCAGACACGTCTTTCTGGCATCTCCCTTCATCGCTCACCGATATCTGACATTAGAAATGACCCCCAAACGCCCATAATGACTATGGCTACATTTGCAGCTCCAGTCATATAAATCGACTTTCGGAGATCAAGGATTTTGCAGATAATGTTGAATTAAATGATTTTATTGTTGAATGACAGACATTAAAATCAATTATTGATAGTCAACAATTCTGTCAATTTGTGTTTATTCGGGCTGCAATTAGCAGTTGTTTTTATATTTGATTAATCGGTCAACTATTTTTTCGATTAATCGATGTATCAGATTCTTTGAACACATTTTAAATTTATTCCTCTTTATTCAAGTATTAAAGTTTTGAACATATAGAAAAATAGTGCACAAACCAACAGAATCAATCCATCCATTATCTACACCACTTATCCTCAGTAAGGTCGCGGTGGTTCTGGAACCAATTACTGCTATCTTCAAGCAGTGGGCAGGGGACACCCTGAACTCGTTGCCAGCCAGTGGCAGGGCACACGAAGACATACAACCACACGCTCATTCACACCTAGTGACAATTTGGACCGGCCAATCAACCTGACATGCAAGTTTTTTGGACTGTGGAAGGAAATCAGAGTGCCTGGAAGAAACCAAAGCAAGCACAGTCCATGCAAATTCTGCACAAGTAGGCTGTCAGCTGGATTTGAACCCATGACTTCAGAACTGTGCCGCGGATGCGCGAATCACTCAGCTGCGGCACGCCCAACAGAATATTCTATCATATAAAACAGGGGTCGGGAACCTTTTTGACTCAAAGAGCCATAAAAGCAAAATATATTAATTTTATTTTGGGAAAGAACCACAACATATGAGACAACTTTACTAAATTGCTAAACCCGCACCCCAGACAAAAGCTTAGTCTTCAGCACATTTAATTTTGATGATTTGATAAAAATTATGAAAAGAGAATACTGTAATGCCAGAGCCTGTGTCTCAAAATCAACAAACATACCACTTTAAGCTTGTCCATTTCTTGCAATTACTCAAGATCGGTTAAACTAATTTTGACCCTTTTTTTCATACATATTGTTTTTCAAGCAGTTATTTTGTAAAAACGTCAACATTCTGCAAACAGGGAGCCTGATGTGCTTACCTTTGACGCAGACGAGGTAGGGCGAGAGATAAGAGGGAGTGCTTGCACTTTTTGCATTGCTTCACACCCACCCCTCCAACTCACTCAATCAAATAACTTTAAATTCTCTTCTGGTGTTTTGGCCTATTTACAGTTTGTTCTGTTGATTCCATCATAAGATCTCTGAACACTGAACACAGATTATATAGTGAGCTTTTATATAAAGGATTCTTTAGCGTTGTACAGCCAAACGAGTTTTTTTGTTTTTTTGGTGTGACACCTTGACTGTAAATTGTAGTGAAAACCGTGTTCTTTATATTCTGCGAAGTACTGCATTATTATTCAGCTATGGTTTGGCTTTGCGTGTATCTGAACAGGATTAATAGCTCATGTTTTGAACGAGATGGAGAAAATTTGCATGCCATCAAATTTGTCTCTGAGCCACAGGTACTCATAGAAAGAGCCATTTATGGCTCGCGAGCCATAGGTTCCCGACCCCTGATATAAAACAAAAAAATCCAACAACATGCCTCCTATGAAAATTACATGTAATATGCACAAAAAACTGCTTCACGTGTAGAGTTAAACTTATTATTATTATTATGTTTCTTTTTACTTTTTGATGTACATATTTTCTTTTCTTGGGCAGCACGGCGGCGCAGTGGTTAGCGCTTGTGCGGCACAGTTCATGTCATGGGAACCTGTCGTGGGTTCAAATCCAGCTCCAGACTTTCTGTGCGGAGTTTGTATGTTCTCCCCGTGCTTGCGAGGGTTTCCTCCGGGCACTCCGGTTTCCTCCCACATTCCAAAAACATGCATTTCAGGTGAATTGGCCGGTCCAAATTGTCCCTAGGTGTGAATGAGCGAATGAGTTGTCTGTCCCCGTGTGCCCTGCGATTGGCTGGCAACCATTTCAGGGTGTCCCCTGCCCACTGCCCAAAGATGGTTGGGATGGGCTCCAGCCCCCCCGCGACCCTAATGAGGATAAGCGGTACGGCTAATGAGATGAGATGAGATTTTCTTTTCTTTTTTTTCTCTATTTCTGAAGCACTTTCTGTTCCATTGAAATCACAAAAAAAGATAAAACATCCATGCCAATTTTGTTTGTAATGATGCAGTGGTTGATATTTATGATTTTAAAAAATATTAGATAATTTAAAAAAACTGTGGTACTACAACTCCTTGCGTCGCAACAGAATTGTGTGCACTCTCATTTGCATTGATTTAACATACTTAATGGCTCAGAAATCACGATATACAACAAATTGCTGGTGTAATTAGTTGCCAACACTTTTAATAATCAATTCTATTCATTTATTCTATTTTATCGATAAGTTGTTGCAGCCGTAGTGTTTATTGATACATTTTCTTAATAGACATAACTTTGGGCATGCACTATGTGGCTTTCAAGAAGACGTTTTTTTTCTGCTTGTTTTGTTGAGCATGACCAAAGTAATGAGCAACAACGGTTCCTTAAGGCAAAAGCAGGCCTCTTTTACTAATTGACCATTTTTAAATATGGGTGCACTTCCAGTGTACTCATTACTATGAGACACCATTTTGACACACATGACTAAAAACTATATAGTTCTTGAATAACAATTTATAAAATTTAAAGACAAACCATAAATCTGCCTATAAAATTGCTTTCATTTGTTTACTTGGTTATTATATTAATATTAATTTGTTACACTTGACTCTCATCCCTTATGAATGGTGCCTATAATTGCTCTTCTCAATATTGTTGGTTGGCTGCAGCGAGTGGGTATTTGTTAAGGTGCGTGTCAAACCACAGTAAAACTTTTGACATTAAACTTTTAGTCATACTATCCAACAAGGCAAGACATTATGATGCTGTTATGTTAGTTAGTTTGAATTAATTGAGGTAGAAATGAAAGAAAGATGAATATGAAAACGTAATGTGTGATCATGTGTGCTATTACGGTGGCCGTTTGTTATTTGGATCTGTTCTGTTGCAACCAAGATGGAGTTGCTTATAAAATCAAAATCACAATGAAATCCAAACAAAAGTAAAGGAATTAATGACTACCAAACATAATGGACACTATTGAAGATCTAACAATCTTTCTTCTTTTAAATGATCATTATTTCTTCCCCGCCGTGACCCTACTGGGTATAAGCGGTGCACATAATGAATGGATTATTTCTCCCACCCCTCTGGGCAGCAATATAACAAGATAAGTAATTCAAATGACAGCTTTACATTTTGAATATCTGCAGCAACACAAATTTGATGTCACACAGTCCTGGAAATAAAGTGTTGCATATTGTAAAAGTTGTATCTTTAGTATGCACTTAGGGAGTAGAAAGCAAGGGCGAGTGGAATGTGGTTTCTTTAAATTGAATGTTTTTAATTTTGAAGCCTTTAAATGGCAAGTTCATTTTCAAAGGGCTTTTGGAATTTGAAACCGTATTGTGTGAACTGAAAACTCCATGAAAACCATGAACCCTAGTTTTTAGCTTTTTTTAAAACCCAAATGACTTGGAAATTGCACACACCTATGAACACACACACGCAGAAATCCCACCCTGCATTTTCACGTTATGCCAAGAATATCAAGTAAGCCGATAAAAGGAGTTTCATATTATAATGCTCGTTCTAATGTGCAAATGATGCTGACAATGAAGAATTAGTTTGAAGTATCAAAGAACTTAGTCAGGACTCAGCTGACTGAGAGCCGAAGTGAACGTCGTACTTGGCAACAGGGATCCCTATTATAACTTATTTTGCCATTCGAGCCAAAACATTTTGTGGAGTTGATTCCCTAATAGCAGTAAATCTGACCATGAAAAAGTGCAGGTCTTGCAGTCTACAGTGGCCTCTGCTGAGACAGCAGATGAAAAGGATTTTGTGAAAGTGTTTGGCGTCAAGGAAGGGAGATGACAGCAGCCTCAAAACCGGGGGCCTTGGCTTTGAGTGCCGACTGTGTCCTCCTGACTGTGCTGTAATGTCGTCAGAGATCATTAGCACTGACAGCATCGCATCATGTCACACGGTAGCTCATGGTCAGGCCTTGCATTACATCGATAAAGACATGCTTGTTTATTCTGATTTCACGCTTTTAAATGCTGTACAGTTATACCTTGTTATGCCAGAACCTCTAAACGCAAGGATTTCTGTATACTGTACATGTTTTTTTTTTAAAGTCTACATCGCAATACGAAGATAAATCCAGCTCAAGAGCATTCCCAGGTTCTCATATTAAATTCACAATACATTTCTTTAATATCATCTTATTCATCTTATTACTGTATATTTTAATTTATATTTAATCACTTTTTAAATGTTGTATAGCTGTTTTCTTGGATACTTTTGGGAGGATGGAAGCAGACCAATTAGTTTCTAATTTTTTTCATTACAGGATTATTTTGCTCGTTACACAAGACATTCTGGGTATAAGAACGATCCTGGAATGGATTAAGCTCGTAAGAAGGGGTACAACAGTAGGTCCATATTGTGGCTGTACAATGACAATCTTTGGATGGAAGCAGACCAATTAGTTTCTAATTTTTTTCATTACAGGATTATTTTGCTCGTTACACAAGAAATTCTGGGTATGAGAACGATCCTGGAATGGATTAAGCTCGTAAGAAGGGGTACAACAGTAGGTCCATATTGTGGCTGTACAATGACAATCTTTTAAGCTTTGTTTTAACAAAATCTCAATAAATTCCAAAAATGGTCCTTTTCAAAACACTTCAAACTCAACCTTCAAAAAGACTCTCAGTCACAAGATGAGGAGGCCTAAAGTCAATACTGAGTGCTTTGTCGTGGTAAGGGCCCGGGCACACATCCGTTTGCGTCTGTATCGCGGGTAAAATTTTGCGTTTTTTTTTTTTGCCCGTGGTTGCCCGCGATGGAAAATGCGCAAAATTGGCCAACCCGCTGTTCATCGGTGGTATGCCCGCAAAACAGACGCCGGCGACTGTTCCGCTTCCTCATCACGTCATTTCCGCGTCATTTTCTCGTGTGGCCACGGGTATAAAAGCTGCCGAGCCGGCGTTATGCCGAGAAATGCATCCTTGTTGAGATTTGCATCCCCTCGCTACTACAACCACTTTTACCTCGTTTTATCTCACTTTTATGTCACTTTTAGGGAATTTAATGGCGAACATATAACCAAAACCACTTCGTCTTGCATTTGTTGGGAATGTAATACAACTCAAACCATTCCGTCTTTGTATTTGTTGTGAATGTAATTGAACGGTACTGCACGCCGTATACAAATCACTTTTGAGCAGGTTACATGTTTATTTTGCCTTTTTCTATTCAAATCGCTCGTATTGAAACTGTTATGCACTCTACCATAAAGCTTATTTCTGCATAATAAGCTTTACGGTAGAGTGCATAACAGTTCTCAAAAATGATTTATATACGGTGTGCATTACCGTTCGATTACGTTCACAACAAAAACAAAGACTGAATGGTTTATGTTGTATTACATTCCCAACAAATGCAAGACGAAGTGGATTTGGTTATATGTTAGCCATTACATTCCCTAAAAGTGAGATAAAACAAGGTAAAAGTGGTTGTAGTAGCGAGGGGATGCAAATCTCGGCATAACACCGGGCTGTAGAAATCATAACCGCTCAAGACACAGTCCCGTGAAGATCAAGATTTCAAGCTATGGCACCGAAGAAGCCAATATGTTATTATTGTAATAGTTTTTCATTTTTATTTTATTATCTTGTTATGAAATGAAAAGAAATGTCAAGAAATAAAAATGGATTAAGACGAGGTCACTACGGTGACGGGGATCCACGTCCACCCCTTGACGTCTCGAGCACAACTGCCGTGTGCTCGGCAAATCGCGCTGTATATATGCGGAGAAAGGCGTTTTACCGTCACACGCGTAACACGCTAATTTCACGTAATAACACCGCGATACAGGCGCAGAACATGCTATGACCGTGCTCCACCTACGATTACCCGCTGAAATTTCGCGTCCTACCCATGTGTAACCACGCCCTGGCCGCGGCCAGAGCACGTCGTTCCGCGTCATTTCCGCGTCATTACCTCGTGTGCCGCCCGCGGTTAACACGTGGTCTAAAGTTTTGAGCAGCGCAAAACTTTTTCGCGCAGCCAACCGCGTGTGAATTTCCGACCGTGTGTAAAGCACTGCTGTATCTCGTCTATATGGCGATCTCAAAGCGTCCAACATCGTCTGCTTCATGGGCCGAAATTTCTGGCCGTGATTCAGCCTCGATACGCCTGTGAAAGGCTTGGTGACCGGGTCATAAAGTTTTGAGCAGCGCAAAACTTTTTCCCGCTGCCTACCGCGTGTGAATTTCCGACCGCGTGTTAAGCACTGCTGTATCTCGTCTGTATGGCGATCTCAAAGCGTCCAACAGCGTCTGCTTCACAGGCAGAAATTTCTGGTCGTGATTCAGACTCAAACGGCTGTGTGACCGGGCCCTAAACCAAGAATAGTTAACCTTCAATCATATTTTTGAGTAGTTGATTGACTTAAAAACATGTTTACTGAACCAGGCTTGTTTAATGTAAGTCCAAACTAAACGGTTAGATTAGCCACAAGCCTTTGAAAAATGCCAATGCGTGTGAACACGAAGAACATAAAAGGAAGATTACATCTTGCCAGTATCCATTTATCATCAGAAGCCATAAAAACTTTCATGCATCCTCACACAAAGTCGACTTAAGCATACATTAACAACACAATGACTACATACGCAAACACTTTATTTCTGAAGTTCAAGCTGTCTCACAATAGTTGTGTTTTGTGTGTTTTTTAAGTGTGTTGCTTATTATAGTTTAGTCAACAAAGTAAAAATAGAAATGTGACATACCTTTATAGAGTTGTCATTGGACAATAAAATACAGTGCTTCATTGTTTTTTGCAGTACTGTCATTTGTTGTTGCTGCGATAATGGACTGATTTGCATTCACTTGTGTTCATTCCTTGAGGATTAATGGATAATGCCAGGTCTTCAGTGAGCTGACATGGACTGTAATGATACATAATCTTTGTGTGTTTATGTGTATATATATATATATATATATATATATATATATATACGCACAGTGGCTTGCTAAACTATTTGCCCCCCTTGAACTTTGTGACCTGTTGCCACATTTCAGACTTCAATCATCAAGATATAAAACCGTAATTTCTTGTGAAGCATCAACAATAAGTGGGACACAATTATGAAGTGGAACACACTTTATTGGATATTTTAAACTTTTTTAACAAATAAAAACGAAAAAGTGCGTGTGCAAAATTATTCAGGCCCTTTACTTTCAGTGCAGCAAACTGTCCAGAAGTTCAGTGAGGATCTCTGAATGATTCAATGTTGATTTAAATGACTAACTATGATAAATGGAATCCACCTGTGTGTAATCAAGTGTTTTTATAAATGCACCTGCACTGTGATAGTCCCGAAGGTCTGTTTAAAGCGCAGAGAGCATCATGAAGAACGAGGAAGTCAAGTCAAGTCAAGTCAAGTCATTTTTATTTGTATAGCCCTTAATCACAATAAGTCTCTAAGGGCTTCACAGATTAGTACACTATGTTACACAGACTATTTTTCAGCCGACAAGAAGAGTAGGTTATTATTCATATGCAATGGAGTAGAAGTGAGTTTTAAGTTTAGATTTAAACATTTCCACTGAGGTTGCAGATCGGATCTCAGGGGGAAGAGCATTCCACAGCACCGGTGCCCGGATGGAGAACGCTCTCGATCCAGCAGAACACTTCTTTGCTCTCGGGATCACCAGAAGACCGGCACTCTCAGATCGTAGGCTTCGGACCGGGACAGAGGGGCAGATCAGATCTGAAAGATAAGAGGGAGCAAGTCCATGTATGATTTTGTACAATACTAAGAGAACCTTGAAGTCACATCTTTGGCTCACTGGGAGCCAGTGCAAGTTAGCCAAAATCGGTGTTATGTGATCGTACTTTTTTGTCCTAGTTAAAAGCCTCGCTGCGGCATTTTGTACTAGCTGAAGAGACTTGATTCTGGACTTCGGGAGACCGGAGAGTAGTGCATTACAGTAATCGAGACGGGAGGTAACAAATGCATGAATTATAGTTTCCGCATCAGACTGAGACAGTATTGAACGGATTTTGGCAATGTTACGAAGATGGAAGAAAGCGGTTCTAGTAATTTTCTTTACATGCATCTCAAAGGTTAGATCAGGGTCAAATATGACACCTAAATTTTTAACTGAGTCACTCTGTGTGATGTGACATTTGTCAATGTTCACAGCAGTTTTTGAGAATAAGTCACGGCATTTAGATGGACCAATGACTAACATTTCGGTCTTTTCAGAGTTAAGACGCAAGAAATTGAGTGACATCCACTCTTTTATCTCAGTGAGGCAGGCCTCCAAATTTCCACAGTTTAGTGTGGAAGAATCCTCCAACGAAAGATAGAGTTGAGTGTCGTCTGCGTAGCAGTGGAAGCTGATATTGTACTTGCGAATAATGTCACCTAATGGAAGCATGTAAATGTTGAAAAGAAGGGGGCCAAGCACTGAACCCTGCGGAACACCGCAGGTAACATTAAAGGGCTCAGATGTCATTTCACCATATTTAACACAGTGCGTCCTATCTGAGAGGTAGGATCTGAACCACGAGAGGACGGTTCCTGAGAGACCAATCCATTTTTCCAACCGTTCTAGTAGGATATTGTGGTGCACTGTGTCAAAAGCAGCACTAAGATCCAGCAGCAGCAAAAGTGATGAAGCGCCAGAATCCATTGACATTAGGAGATCATTTGTTACCTTGATCAGAGCTGTCTCAGTAGAGTGGTTAGCCCTGAATCCTGATTGCATGGATTCAAAAAGGTTATTCTCGGATATGAAAGCATTCAGCTGCTGTGCCACTACTTTTTCGAGTACTTTAGAGAGGAAAGGTAGGTTTGACACAGGTCTGTAATTACTTAATATTTCTGGATCAAGGTTGGGTCGTTTCAGTGTGGGTTTAATAACGGCGGACTTAAAAGCTGCTGGAACTACACCTGAGGAGAGTGATATGTTTATAATATTTAGAACTGAAGGTCCAAGGACGCCAAAAATACTTTTAATAAGTGAACCTGGGAGCGGGTCGAACTGGCAAGTTGTCGGTTTGGCCGCATTTACCACCTGTTTGAGATCATCAAGTGACAGTTCACTAAAACCGGCCATTTTCCCAAGGCAGCCACCCTGTCGTGCATCTAAATATTTTGTTTGTTTGTTTGTACATGATTCAAATTGAATCGTTTCTTCCGGCGCCGTCACGAATGGCAGCCACTCCAGCAGCTCCCGTGTTATTTTCGATTGTTCTCGATTGTTTGTTCTCAGCTCAGGGATGCTGCTTCCCTTCGGGGATGAACAAAGTATCTATCTATCTATCTATCTATCTATCTATCTATCTATCTATCTGTAAATTTCAGTCCTTTAATATGTGTGGTATTAATAATTTCTTTAGCAATTTCTTCCTGTATGCATTGAATCTTCTTAGTAAAGAAGACCATTAAGTCCTGAGCAGAGTGTGTCGAACTATCTGCGATAGTCTGTTGCCTTGTAAGCGATGCTACAGTGTCAAAAAGGGCTTTGGGGTTGTTCTTTTGAGACGCAATCACCTTCGAAAGGTAGGCCGATTTTGCAGAGGCAAGGGCCGCTTTATACTTTAACAAGCTGTCACACCAGGTTTGATGGAAAACCTCAAGCTTGGTAGCGCGCCATTTTCTTTCCAATTTCCTGCATTCTTGTTTAAGGGTTCTAGTTTCATCAGTAAACCAAGGCGTGCGTCTTTTAGGACGTGATTTTAGTTTTATGGGCGCTATTGAATCCAGCACACTAGTCAGGGTGGTATTGAACTCATTCATGAGTGAGTCAATCGAGCCATTGTATGTAGGAAAGGACGCAACTGCTCCAGGAAGGAGTTCAAAGAGCTCAGAAACTGTGCCAGTGCTTATATTGCGTCCGCTAAATACTTCAGCTTTTTTAACACTACACTTAGCTAGCACCTCAAATGTAACTAAATAATGATCCGAGATAACGGTAGTACACGGTAACACCATAATGTTTGAGGTTAAAACTCCTCGAGTCAGAATCAAGTCTAGCGTGTTCCCATTTTTATGGGTTGGCAAATCAACCAGTTGATTAAAGCCAAATGCATCAATTAGAGACCTAAACGCAATAGTAAGTGAATTGAGTGGGGAGTTCATATGAATGTTAAAGTCTCCCATAATTATAATTTTGTCTGCATAGGTTACAAGTTCAGACAAAAGTTCAGCAAATTCGTCTAAGAAAGTTGTGTATGGCCCAGGTGCACGATAGATAGTTATTACATAAATTGACAATAGAGAGGACCGCATCACAAGAGCCTCAAACGCCTTGTAATTATTAGAGGTACGTGGATTAAATTTGAGCGATTTTTCAGAAATTAGCGCAACACCACCACCCCTTTTCAACGTGCGCGCTACATGGCTACTCTCGTAGTCTGGGGGAGAAGAATAATTTAGCGCTAAGTACTCATCCGGGCGTAACCAAGTTTCACACAGACCCATACAGTTAAGTTTATAATCACGAATAATGTTATCAACAAGTAAAGCTTTTGGAGCAAGCGATCTAATATTTAACAGACCAAATTTCAGCTTTGCTGAATCATTTGACTTAGCTGAACTCTTTGTAGTCTTTGTCGAAATCTTCAAAAGCTGCCGCTCTTGTGGCTTTTCGTGTGGGTTGTCCGGCGAGGGATGAATGGTGGAATTAGTTACATCCTCGCGTCCTTCCTCGCGTCCATCTTGCTGCTTAGACTTTGCACGCTTCACACATCTGCCTGCACGGCAACCACGCTTTTGTTTTCTGTCCTTACGGCGCCGTTGTCGTCGTTTAAGCGGAATAGCCGTCCACAAGGAAGCCGGGTCTCTTTGAAGTTCGCTCGGTATATCATAGGCGGTATAAAAAGTGCCCGAAAAGTCGAAATTTAGACGCCCACCCAACCGAATAAGTTCGTCCCTACTGTAAGTATTTTTGGCCACACATGTGTCCAAAAGTGAAAGCAAAAAAGACAAGAGAACGGCAATAAATAGAAGATTAGCTGGACAATGAGCCGCAAGCATGTATCCATGCGCCGCCATGTTGGATCCAACTTTTCAAGGAACACACCAGGCAGGTCTGAGATACTGTTGTGGAAAAGTTTATAGCTAGATTTG
Organism: Urocampus carinirostris; assembly: GCF_059441175.1. Classification (NCBI taxonomy): domain Eukaryota; kingdom Metazoa; phylum Chordata; class Actinopteri; order Syngnathiformes; family Syngnathidae; genus Urocampus; species Urocampus carinirostris. The sequence goes on along the minus strand of NC_142349.1, from coordinate 13,127,393 downwards.
GATACAAAAAGATTTCCCAAGCTTTAAACATCCCTAGGATCACTGTGCAAGCAATATTATTGAAATGGAAGGAGTATCAGACCACTGCAAATCTACCATAATCGGGCCGTCCCTCTAAATTTTCGGGTCATACAAGGAGAAAACTGATCAGAGATCCAGCCAAGAGGCCCATGATCACTAATAAACTGAAGAGGTCTACAGCTGAGGTGGGATAATCTGTCCATAGGAAAACAATCAGTTGTATACTGCACAAATCTGGCCTTTATGGAAGAGTGGCAAGAAGGAAGCCATTTCTTCAAGATGTCCATAAAAAGTGTCGTTTAAAGTTTGCCACAAGCCACCTGGGAGACACACCAAACATGTGGAAGAAGGTGCTCTGGTCAAACAAGACCAAAATCAATTTTTTTGGCAACAATGCAAGACTGTATGTTTGGCCTAAAAGCAGCACAGCTCATCACCCTCAACACACCATCCCCACAATCAAACATGGTGGTGGCAGCATCATGGTTTTGGCCTACTTTTCTTCAGCAAGCCACTGTAGGTGTGTGTGTGTGTGTGTGTGTGTGTGTGTGTGTGTGTGTGTGTGTGTGTGTGTGTGTGTGTGTGTGTGTGTGTGTGTGTGTGTGTGTGTGTGTGTGTGTGTGTGTGTGTGTGTGTGTGTGTGTGTGTGTGTGTACATACATATCAGTGTTCTCGTTTGCCTGCGTCCTAGACGCATCATTTTTGCTGGGGACGCATTGTGTCAAATCAACGTGCGTCCCCGGAACGCAACTTTTTAGACACAAAATTGTCATTATTACCCGATTACTTTTATTTTTAACAAAGATTTACCGCACTCGTCAGGCAGATCCGCCATTGTTGTTTTGGTCTCGCGGTTCGGGTTTTCGTCTGCACGCCGATCTCGGCAAACGAGATCTCGTTGCTTCGAGATTACGTCATTGTTATGGTGGTTGTCGTCGATTTAAGGTGAAAATCAACACATAATTGGTAATTTCTTCAGTGTCAGTAATAAGTCGAAACATAATGCCGAAACTGAAAACAATGGCAATGATTTCGGCACGAAAAAACAGCGGAGAAATTCTTCAGAAGGTCGCTAGGAAAACATGAGAGGCTAGGAAAACACGTGTGTTGAAGCGACCAACCCGACGAAAGAAAATAAACAAATTAATAACTCCAAAGCAAGATAAGGACTTTTCTGCCAAAATGGACTTAATTTTCTTCCTGGTTACGCTATGAGGAGGATGATAATGGATTGGACCTTGAGAAGGCATAACAACTGTGGCGGGACAGCAAACCACGAAGAGTATATGAACTGAAAAATAAGTGATAACTGCTTTGTATTACCAATTAACTGTGATGATTAAAACTGCATAAATATATAGACTAATATTTTAGCAATATTATTTTGTATAATTTACAATATTGTGAACTAGTAAAAATCTGAAGTGATAACTGCTTTGTATTACCAATTAACTGTGATGATTAAAACTGAATGAAAATATGAATTAATATAATATTTCAGCAATATTATTTTGTATAATCTACAATATTGTTGTGAACTGAAAAATCTTGAAGTGATAACTGCTTTGTATTACCAATAAACTGTGATGATTAAAACGGAATAAATATATAGATTCATATTATATATTTTTCGCCGATTTACAATTTCAACCTCGATAACACTAAATTTTGGGGACCCATAGATCTCTGTTGGGACCCATAGATTTTTGAGCATGCGAGTCCCTGGGACCCATCACTTTTCACAGGTAAAATGAACACTGACATATGTATACACACATATATGCATATACATATACAAATATATATATACATATACAAATATACATATATATTCATATACATATACAAATATGCATGTATATATATATATATATGTGTGTGTGTATATGTGTATATATATTTGTATACCTGTATGTATATACCTATATGTATATATATATATGTGTGTGTGTATATGTGTATATATAATAATAATAATAATATAATCATTTCCTTTGTATTGTCATTCTTTGTAACAATGTACACAGAACGAAATGTCGATACACCTGACCCGTTGTAGCGAGCCGATGCAGCCGCATTTGTATACTGTATGTATATACCTATATGTATATATTCATATGTGTGTATACATATATATGTATTTGTATATATATATATATATATATATATATATATATATATATATATAAAATGTAAATGTGTATATGTATATGTGTATGTATATATATATGTATACATATGTATATGTGTATGTATATATATATATATATATGTATATATATATATATATATATGTTTGTATATATGTATCTCATCTCATCTCATCAGCTGCACCGCTTATCCTCAGTAGGGTCGCGGGGTGTATATATGTATATATATATATATATATATATATATATATGTTTGTATATATATGTTTGTATATATGTATATATATATATATATAATGTATATATGTAAATAATATGTATATGTACAATAGAATTAAGGTTTTTGAGTTTTTCCTATCACTCATGTTGGTATTAGATCAGGGGATGGTCTAATAATAGTCTGTGGTTTGCAATAATCTGTGGTCTCTGCAGCCCTTTGAGACTCTTTGTGATTAAGGGCTATACAAATATATATCCATCCATCCATTATCTGCACCGCTTATCCTCAGTAGGGTCGCGGGGGTGCTCGAGCCTATCCCAGCTACCTGTGGGCAGGGGACACCCTGAACTAGTTAACAGCCAATCCCAGGGCACATAGGGACAGACAACTCATTCACTCATTCACTCCCTGGGACAATTTGGACCGGCCAATTAACCTGACAAGCATCTTTTTGGAATATGGGAGGAAACCGGAGTGCCCGGAGGAAACCCACGCAAGCACGGGGAGAACATGAAAACTCCACACAGGGTATTTAATCTCACGACCTCAGAACTGTGTCGCACATGCGCTGACCACTGCTCCGCCGTGCTGCCTACATTATATTTAATGTATATTAAATGTTTCATATGGTTGTTTATTCCAGCCGAAATATTGGTCATTGGATTGTGCATTAATTTTTGTATGAAACACTCTCTTTGTCATTCAATTGCAGTTAGTTTTGCACTCATACTACATTCCTTCAGCTTTACGTAGCCGTACTCATAAATATGGTGATTGGTGTCAAACATAACTCCCTGCCATGCTAATGTGCACTTTAATGCTTTAAGCATGGACTCCTGATTTTCAAGGCTGGTGTTTAAAAAGCATGAAATTTGAATTGAGAACATGCCTAGGTATCCTATTTCGTTTTATTGAGAGACATTTATTCATGACATTCCTATTATGAGGACAGGAAGGAAGCATTACCATGGTCTAATATTTTTGTCTCACTGAAAACAAACGTCTCTGAGTTTGATGTTTTCAGTCTTCCAATGAGTGATAGGACTAACCCATTTACAGATTAAAGACACACATAACCCTCTGGAGTATTAAATTAACTGTGACACTCCTTGCAGTGTATTTAGCATGAACTTTGAAGTAAAATGGCCAATTTTACACACTGCAGTCCAACATGTAAGTGCTAAAGAACAGATCGTTTTCTACTCGAGTTGACAAAGCACCTATTAATTTGGAGTATTTTAAAGAGACAGCCAGGGTTGTAACTTTATTACTTTCAATTTATTTTGGATTACTCCAACACCAATTATGCTAATAAAAGACAAAAGAAACTGAATATGAATAAAATTACTAAATTTTGTGCAGGTTTGGGGAGTAACGGAATACATGGAACGGCAAAAATTATGTTGGCAAGCTGTTTGGATTTATTTTCATTTTGTTTCTGTCGCATTTTATGTTAGTTTTGCCGGAGATCAAAGAGATCAAAGCCAGGAGAGAAAGCTTACCATGTGTTGTGAGTCAAAATGTTATTCATATTTAGTTTGTTTTGTCTTTTATTAGCATATTTGGTATTGGAGTAATCCAAAAGTAATTGAAAGTAATCCAGTTAAAGTTACCCTACCCAACCCTGGAGACAACTGTGTCTTTTACGTAAGAGTGTGCCTCCTTGATGAACAGTAAATGTACTGTATATACAATACGATACATACTTTTGACACAAAGATTAGAAGATGATTGTATTCTTCATACCTAGGTATCAAAATTGTTATTGTCTTTTAATGTCATTAAGATGGATGGAGAGAGATGTAAATACTTAAAACGATTTAATCTCAAACTACTATTTACACACACCTGTCCAGCAGAAAAATGATGTTTTTAATATATGTTTGAATACATTTCTTGTTCTTTACATTTGTATTTAGAAAACAACTTAAGGAGAAAAAGACACGACACACTAATTGACTTGTAACTTTCCTTTCATTTGTAAAGTAAAATGTATTCAGAACTGTAGCATTATTCTGCATGCTGGTTTTTGTGGCTTCACGCTTAATGTGTAAATGTAAAACCCCGCTCTACTTATCAAATCAGTACACTATTTCTCACATTCCTGTCTATGCCCTGAGTTATTCTAGATCTAGGCAGACCATTTTTTGAAGTCATTGATCAGGCTTAGTACTAAGCTTTTGCCTGCAGGGAAGAATCAGGAGGTATTTTATGGACAGCAAGGTGAGATCTATGTTTTTTCGCTTCTAAAAGGTTAATGATTCATGTGGCTGGCTCCAACACCACCCCCCCAACCCCTTCTCACATTGTCCCTGAGGCTGAATGGAATTGCTGGCATTATCGTCTGCAAATAGGTTTGAAAATGCTATCGGCCACGTTGACCAAAGCACTGATTTATGGTCAAGATGGGCTGATCCCTTTGGTTTTCTTCATGTATATGCAGGAGTCTCCCCATTCCAGTCTATGAACCTCCAGCACACGTACACAAACTCGCATCAAGTGTGTACTTACAAACCCACCCCATACAGCAACACTTGCTATCTATGTATCTTCAATTTAGGCTTCCTTCTGTGAGGTATATGGAAACGCTAGAGATAGAAAGAACCTAATTTATGATGCCGAAGTTGTTGTGTGATAGAACTAGCCCATTTTTTTAACGCATCAAGCAGAAGAATGAGCCTTTTTTTTGTTCTTTTTGTAGCCAGCATCTATATATAGATGTGGGAGCCTTGTCCTTTGTTGCTTGAAGTTACTTTCCTTTTATCTTTGGTCGATAGTGAGTACAATATCCCTGAAATAGCAAGGCTACATTTTGACAAGAACAGTCAAATCTTGTGCTTCTGTTAGTTAGTATTAGATGAATCGGATATCTTACATGTACTTTTAGTTTCCTCCTCTTTATTTAGATATTAAAGTTTTGGACTGATAGAACCAACAGAATAATCTTTAATATTAAGCAATTGAAAAATATTAGTGTATGTCAATTAACTTGACGGTAAACAAAAAATCCAAACAAATAAATGCTATACACCTGCAAATATCTAAGATACTCTTTTCCTACCACATTATTTAAAGATCTTATTATATTTTCATTTTAGGTGTAGAATTTGATTTTTTTTTATCAGCAATAAATAGCAAAAATCGGTTACCTTTCAAAATTTGGTCAACACATTTGGTTTCTGGTTAAATCTTTGTACATGATAAGCACTCCCACTATACATAAAAAATATGTATAATATGCTTAAGAATCCCCCCCCTTTTGTAGAATTGAACATGTCATTATTGTTAATTTTCTTTACTTATTTTTACATTTTTTTAATAGTACTTCTGTTCCTTTCAGAAGTGTTTACTTTGTTTCATGATAAAACCATCAAACTCAGTCAAAGTTGAAACTTTCATAAATGGTAAATGTTCTGCATTATATACCGGTTTTCAAGTCAATGAAGACCTCCCAGAGCGCTTTACAATGTGCTTTACCCTTTCACTTTTACACACACACTCACAGACCATTCGGGAGTCAGCCATGCAAGATGCCTACCTGCTTATTGGGGGCATTAGGGATTCATGCCAATTTTGTCCGTAATGATGTTCAATAAAAAATATTTCAAAAATGTAAGATCATTTTTTTTATTTTTTTTTTAATAAAATCCGTCTTGGCACCCTTTGCCGTACTAAAGTGGTACTACAACTTTTAGCGTGCACTCGTATTTACATGCATTTAACGTCCTAACTTTATGGCTCCAAAAAAATCCCCCCAAAATATCATGTGATACATCGAATCTATGATCTATTTATTTGCAAACACGTTTTATAGTTGATTTTAATCAATTGTATCGATTAGTTATCGCAGCCCTACCTGAGACTGCTAGCTGATTGAGCTCGAATGTTTGCATTGAGTCCTACCTGCCGTTGTGTGACATGTACTTAATAGAACAACTTATGTGTGTCCCTCCAATGGTATCCATTGCCGCAGATTGCGATTCCGCTGTTTCTTACTGAAGTGAAAGTGCAGGTCCCTGGAGCAGGCAGGGCAGGAAGGAAAGTCAAATTTTTGCATGAACTCAATTTGACTGAATACGTTTGAATTGCAAAGCGACAGAATGTATTTTAGCCACCATCAACTATTTTAGGTGACAAAATACTCCCAACAGCCCCCCCCCCCACCTAACCTAACCTTGTCTTACGTATGCTGCATGATCTCACACCTTCATCGAGCGGTCGGAAGCCTTGAGAGGTTTCAGCTGCAGTGGCTTCACCTTATAATGATTGATGTAAAGTGTGCATTTATTGATTACCTGGGGCAGCTATAAACCATCTGCCAATCACCATATGATCATCTCATTTTTAAAAGGTGGATTTTATTTACTTTTTTAAACTTTTCATTTACAAGTGGATTATTTGAATGCATTGCACAACAGAGTGATCCTTATCTGGCAGCGTGACTCGACTCAGTGGGCTCTTTTGTGACAACTTAGTGAGTTGCTCACACACTAAGCCCTCAAGTCAATACGTCTTTTTTTCTTGAAAAATAAATGTTCAAAACAATTCAAGTAAAATGTATATAACAATATAACACAGGATGACCTAAAATTGGAATGTTTCAATATTCCAATAAAACCAAGAAAGATAGAAAAAAATAAAATATTACTCCATACTTGACCTAAAGTTTCCTATTGTATTGTCTAGGGTTGTATACAAAAATCATATAGCGTTGTTGAAAAAACTCACCTGTCTAAAAACTAAACCAAAATAACGAGTTGGGCTTACTGAGTCTTTCATTTCATAGCATGTGAGGTAAGCAAATCATTTCCCATTCTCCCGATTGATAATAAAAACACGGTTAACACGTGTTAATTTGTCTTCCCAATTTGTAGTTTGTAACTTTCCCCTGATTCTCCATATGACTGCTCTAAAAATGTTGCTATTGTTAAACTGACATATTTTCTTATATTTCTTTGTGTCTCAAAAAATAGGATTTACTTATGTAGTGAGAATGACTGGGGAAAGATAAGCATTAGTGGGAAAATATATTGTGAACATTATATATACAGCGTATCTATTTCAAACTCCTGGTTGTGCACATCTCTAATGACCTTTTATGGGAGGCCCAGCAGCGGCTACTTTTCTTGAGAGTATTCAGGAGAAACAAACTGGGAACAGAAGCTGCTGGTCTCCATCTACAGAGCCACAATGGAGGGCATACTGGCATACAGCATCACAGTGTAGTATGCTGGGCGCTACGTAGCATTTAGTAGAAGCTTACATCGAATCTTCCACACAGCCCAAAAGATCTTCGACAGCTTTGCCCAGCCGGAAGGACAGTTCTGACTTGCGCTATTGCAGCAGAGCTAACAGGATTCCGTAATCCTCTAACCCTATTCGGTTCTCAGATAAATTTGCCTGCATACTGGTTTCAGATCAGGGGATGGTGTAAATGTCCCCTAGGCAGTCCTTTGAAACATTTTGTGATTAAGGGCTATAGAAATAAATATGACTTGACTTGATTATAATTCTAGATCTTTTAGCAGTTTTAGTTCTTCTGTATGTCTTTTTTTTGGACAGGATTTTTTACATTATTTATTTAATAGTTTGATAAAAGTATGTAAACTAAACAAGTTGTGATATACCAGCAAATTAATAATTATATTTATAGTATGCCTTTTAAGAGAGTGAGTGCAAAATAAACTTTAAGATAGATAGATAGATAGATAGATACTTTATTCATCCCTGCAGGGAAATTCACATTTAAAAGCCCTAATGTGTAATTGTTGACCACTAGATGGCACTGTGTCGTCTGGTAGGTGATACACGGCAGAGCGTGGCTTAAGAATGCCGGAAAAACATGGCAAATATCCAAGAAGGGTTCCCACGGTTAAATAAAGACTATTTATCGACCTATGTTTTTTGGTATGAAAATGATCATCGGTATGGTAGTTTATTTATTAATGCCCAGTATTAAAAATTGCATTTTTTTTCTTACTTTTTACCGGATAAACGTTTTTGGTACCACTAGCAGGTACTTAATATTACACACTGTCCCTTTAAATTCTTCTCGTTATCAATATTTTTGTTTATTCATTTTTATGTTGCTATATCGGGATTTTGGTTTAAATTTAAATGGTTTGCATTTATATAGCGCTTTTCAAGTCACTAAAGACCTCCCATAGCGCTTTACAATTTGCTTCACACTTACCCTTTCACACACACTCACACACTGATAGCAGCATTAGCCATGCAAGGCAACAACCTGCTAACACATTAGGGACAACCTGCAACCTCTTGATCCTCAGACGAGTGCTTTACCTCCTGAGCTACTGCCATTGATGTTTCAGAAAGTAAAACAATTGAAAAGTAAGTAGCATCCCTAGGTGCATCCCTAATCAGTCTAGTACGACTCAAATTAAATTGTGAAATAACAACTTCAACCAATGTAGTGCTGCAATCTCAAACTACTTTTGGCAATGTAAGTGTCCTTGAAAAATATCTCAATGAAAATTGAATCTTGCTGCCATTACATACATTATCTTTTCATAATGCAAGCCGAACTTTGAAGCCAGATGTCTCTCAGAAGTGATGCAAAGCACAATGACCTGCTGTGAATCTGACTCAGAGGCATTTAATAAATACTGAAAGGGATTTTTGCCACTGCTTGGAGGTTAAAGAAGATGGTCCTATTTAAGCCTCCCGAGTTCCAAGTGTTGTATATCAAACAATAAATCATAGAAGTGTTTACTTTTTCTACATCAATGCCTTCATTATGCTTTGAACTAGACACATACAGTATTAAATTCAAGAGGTCACAAAGATGCAAACCAAAACCAGCCTAGAACTAATATTAAACTTTTGAGAACCTTAAAATCGTTTACCTAAACGCTTACAATATCGTAACAATAGAATGTTTTTATCATAACAAGACTCAAGAAAAGGCCGCTTGAAAAATAACTAAAAAAAGCTCAACCGAATTGGTGTTTGCTTTCATAACAGCAACGATGTTGTGTATCAGAGATTGCATTCAATACAAGAAGAGGCTATGTTAGTATTGTGACAATCTTGGAAACACCATGCCGTATGTCTTGTACTGTTACAGCTAATGAGGATTTAGTATTTATAAGTGGTTGTGGTCATAATAAATCCAACCCTTCCACTTGTTGGCACATCCCCCAAAAGAAAAGCTCGTATTGAGCAGTTTCTCATTTAAATGAGACAGGACAAACCCTCCCCCAAAAAGTGCAGACGTAAAGACCATATATAACTTTCAAGGCACCTCTGAATCGTTTTAATTTCTGGGAAAATGTCCCACACTATCTTGACACGTATGCAAAAAATAAAATAAAAAATGATGGACAATGATGCCTGCTCACAAATTACTTACTGTACCTTGTGGCTGACATAATAAAGATTTTAAAGGTTCCAAATCAATAACGTGAATTTCCAATTTGTAATTCCTGAGAGTTTCTCATTAATTATAAGATAAGCAAAGTTAATTTGCCCCAGTATCCATATTCATGGCAGCCCGGAACACAGAGGCTCATTTCCATTTTAAGCGGCACATCACGGTCAAGGACTATGCATACCACAATTCTTTAGAGCATCCCAATGAGTCCTTTTACTGAGCGAAAAATACGACGTTGGACCAGGGCTGTACGATTTTGGGAAAAAAAACATAAGTGCGATTTTTATTTTCAGACCAGTATTCCAATTTTGATGCAATTTTTAGAGATAAATGCATTTTCTCTGGTAGTTTTTTTTGTGTGAGTACTTGACAATTGTGACATGCTTTAACCTTAAGAAAACAGCGCGCCCTCTTCTAGAGAGTTTAGTTAGGGTTGCTGTCCGCAGACCATTATTTACTTCTTGAATCCTCAATCGATGTAAGTACCTAGAGGGTACAATGGTCAAACTTACTTTGAGATGACGTCAATACCTTCTGAAAGTATACAACCGTAACAAAAAGCAACTATAAATCTACAAATATTAAAACACGGAACACTGAACCGCAGGTGAATAAATGGTGTTTATTGCCATTCTACAAAAGTACAACAAAATTGGAGGGCTTCTCCTTCCAGAGTAGGGAAGTGATTCAGTGAGCAGCTAGCATCAGGTAACCACAACTTCAGAAAGGTCTCTGCGATGATTTAAATACAAGAGTAACAAATTTAGCCGTTTTCCACGAGTTTATAGATCTGAGGTGTCCGTTGCATGGGTAATGGATTTGGCGTTGGTCAATAGCCAGGTTCGGCGGGGTGGCTTAAGAGTTGTTAGCCTAGCCGTAGCACTCTGGCCTGCAGCTCTGATATTGCTTTCTCTCCTGACGCCGTCCCAGTCAATTATATAATGATCCACAGAGCTCTTCTGACTTTCTTCAGAATCCAATTTGATTACAACGTAACGAGCCTCTAAAAGCTACAAGTTGTCGCTTTTTCTTCGTTGTTTGTTTTGGTGGATAGCCAGCCCACCCTGGCTGTTTGACTGACAGCACACACCAGCCTTTCACTGCTGTGCACAGTTGTAGCATAGCATGGTACTTGCAAACGTTGCCGCGCCTTTATAGGCCAGTGCCATCAAAACCCGAACTATGACCATTCTGGTTGGCCAAACACTCCATCAATCACGAACATGAAACAAAATCCTTGATACAAAAATGTGTGTCTTGCCATTAGAAAATCCCACTACAGTATGTCAAATCGCAATACTGACTTTAAAATGGGTTTGGTATCTGCTAATTCCAAACTGTGTCAGGCGCCCAATTAATGAATACATTAGATTTTCAATAGTTTCCCATTGGAATTGTACCCGTATTAAGGGTTCAATTTGAATGACACTTTCAATAATAGCAAATATCGCCCATTGTGCCCGCATATTTGTCAGGACAAGCTTGCCAGTTGGAAAACGTATAGCTTATGTTATGTTGTTGGATACGAGTCGTGCCAAATGTTTGTTATTGGCAGTGTAACATGTGTTTTAATGTCGTCTTGTTTAGCGCGGACTTCCTTTGGCTTTCAGCCATGTCTTTTTTTTAAATACGAATATCCTCCCTAACAACAGAGTGGCTGCCAAGTATTGCTCTGCTTTAACCCTATATGCAAATGATCACCTATTATTCCCCCTTGTCCTGATCTGATAATGACAATTTGGCTCTAGTAATTTTAGCAAATTTTGATTTGCATAAGATGAGACTTTTGGGTGCTGAGGACATGAGCATCCTCCTATTGGCTGACCTCCTCATCACCGGTGTTGCCCAGCACCTTGTGTTACAGAATGTTTTATTATTTTGTTGTTTCCTTTTAGGTCCTGCATCTTTCATAAGCGTGGTCACTCTGCCGCATGTACGATGCTGTGCTGTGTACTGCAGGGGTAATTGTACTTGGCTGACGCTTGGTGCAGCGTGCGTTGCCCCTTTATAGACTCTGAAAATACCCACATTATGCTGGCTTTATGATGGAGATTAAAGTTCCGGAAAGGTTTTCAAAGTGGTGCATACAAAGCAGAGATAGGATCACAAATATGTGGCCTTGATTAATAATCTTTCTATGGAGACAAAAGGTGCAGATTGATGTTGCCTATATTATAGTGTTTAATGACTTCATTTGTGCATACCTGAAATCTTGTCAGACTTGTCTTATAACTGTAACTTTTAAGTGAATTAACAATGTTGCCAGGTTGTACAATCAACAGCATTTATATCAATTGCACTGGAATCATGATCGGTTGGGTGGCGGCTTATTCAAATACAAGACATGCTTTAAAAAAATCGCTTATGCCATTTCATCAAACAGTAAACAATAAATCAAAACTCAACTATGAGCATACTTCCTGGAACAAAATATAGCCTACATATTTTCACACTAGTGCATTGGGAACTGATACTGACACTAAGGGCCCGGTCACACAGCCGTTTGCGTCTGTATCAGGGCTGAATCACGGCCAGAAATTTCTGCCTGTGAAGCAGACGCTGTTGGACGCTTTGAGATCGCCATACAGATGAGATACAGCAGTGCTTTACACTCGGTCGGAAATTCACACGCGGTTGGCCACGCGAAAAAGTTTTGCGCTGCTCAAAACTTTAGACCACGTGTAACCGCGGGCGGCACAAGTGGTACACACGAGGTAATGACGCGGTACAGACACGGAACGACGTGCTACGGCCGCGGCCAGGGCGTGGTTACACGCGGGTAGGACGCGAAATTTTAGCGGGTAATCGTGGGTGGAGCAGGGTCATAGCACGTTTGTTCTGCGCCTGTATCGCGGTGTTATCACGTGAATTAGCGTGTGTAACGCGTGTGACGGTCAAACGCCTTTCTCCGTGTACATACAGCGCGATTTGCTGAGCACACGTTAGTTGTGCTCGAGACGTCAAGGGGTGAACATGGATCCCCGTCACCGTAGTGACCTCGTCTTAATCCATTTTTATTTCTTGACATTTATTTTCATTTCATAAGAAGATAATAAAATAAAAATGAAAAACTATTACAATAATAACATATTGGCTTCTTCGGTGCCATAGCTTGAAATCTTGATCTTCACGGGACTGTGTCTTGAGCGGTTATGATTTCTACAGCCCGGTGTTGTGCCGAGAAATGCATACAACAGGTGTTGTGCCGAGAAATGCATCCCTGCCGAGATATGCATCCCCTCGCTACTATAACCACTTTTACTTTGTTTTATCTCACTTTTATATCATTTTTCGAGAATGTGATGGCGAAGATATAACCAAAACCACTTCGACTTGCATTTGTTGGAAATGTATACAATTTAAACCATTCTGTCTTTGTATTTGTTGTGAATGTAATCGAACGGTAATGCACACCGTATATAAATCACTTTTGAGAACTGTTATGCACTCTACCATAAAGCTTATTATGCTGAAATAAGCTTCATGGTAGAGTGCATAACAGTTTAAATACAAGCGATTTGAATAGAAAAGGGCAAAATAAACATGTTACCTACTCAAAAGTGATTTATATACGGTGTGCATTACCGTTCGATTACATTCACAACAAATACAAAGACGGAACGGTTTAAGTTGTATTACATTCCCAACAAATACAAGACAAAGTGGTTTTGGTTATATGTCCGCTATTACATTCCTGAAAAGTGATATAAAAGTGAGATGAAACCAGGTCAAAGTGGTCATAGTAGCCAGGGGATGCAAATCTCGGCAGGGATGCATTTCTCGGCACAACACCGGCTCGGCAGCTTTTATACCCGTGGTCCACACGCGGAAATGATGCGATGAGGAAGCAGAACAGTCG